>NC_084579.2:22808032-22970532 GCF_033978685.3 Nerophis lumbriciformis
CATGAGCCAAAAGGACCCGATAGGCTCTTTCTTCAGCTTGACGGCATCCCTCACTGCTGGTGTCCACCAGCGGGTTCTAGGATTACCGCCACGACAGGCACCAAACTCCTTGCGGCCACAGCTCCAATCAGCCGGCTCGACAAGAGAGGCACGGAACATGGTCCACTCAGACTCAATGTCCAGCGCCTCCCTCGTGACATGTTCAAAGTTCTTCCGGAGGCGTTCCCAGCAAACCCTCACAATGCGTTTGGGCCTGCCAGGTCTGTCAGGCATCCTCCCCCACCATCGCAGCCAACTCACCACCAGGTGGTGATCGGTAGAAAGCTCCGCCCCTCTCTTCACCCGAGTGTCCAAAACATGAGACCGCAAATCCGATGACACAACTACAAAATCGATCATGGAACTGCGGCCTGGGGTGTCCTGGTGCCAAGTGCACATATGGACACCCTTATGTTTGAACTTGGTGTTTGTTATTGACAATCTGTGACGAGCACAAAAGTCCAATAACAAAACACCACTCGGGTTCAGATCCGGGCGGCCATTCTTCCCAATCACGCCTCTCCAGGTTTCACTGTTGTTGCCAAGATGAGCGTTGAAGGCCCCCAGTAGAACGAGGGAATCACCCGGTGGAGCACTTTCCAGTACTCCCTCGAGTGAATCCAAAAAGGGTGGGTACCGTATTTTCCGCACTATAAGGCGCACCGGATTATTAGCCGCACCTTCAATGAATGGCATATTTCAAAACTTTGTCCACCTATAAGCCGCCCCGGACTATAAGCCGCGCCTACGCTGCGCTAAAGGGAATGTCAAAAAAAACAGTCAGATAGGTCAGTCAAACTTTAATAATATATTAAAAACCAGTGTTCTAACAACTCTGTCCCAAAATGTACGCAAATGTGCAATCACAAACATAGTACAATTCAAAATAGTGCAGAGCAATAGCAACATAATGTTGCTCGAACGTAAAGGTCACAACACACAAAATAAACATAGCGCTCACCTTCTGAAGTTATTCTTCATTCGTAAATCCTTCGAATTCTTCGTCTTCGGTGTCCGAATTGAAAAGTTGGGCAAATGTGGGATCCAAAATGGCCGGTTCCGTCTCGTCGAAGTCATCGGAGTCAGTGTCACTGTTCAGCAGTTCTGTGAATCCTGCCTTCCGGAAAGCTCGGACCACAGTTGTGACCGAAATATCTGCCCAGGCATTTACGATCCACTGGCAAATGTTGGCGTATGTCGTCCGGCGCTGTCTGCCTGTCTTAGTGAAGGTGTGTTCGCCTTCGGTCATCCATTGTTCCCACGCCGTTCGCAGTCGTGATTTGAATGCCCTGTTGACACCAATATCCAGCGGTTGGAGTTATTTGGTTAATCCACCCGGAATGACGGCGAGTGTTGTATTTGTGTGCTTCACTTGTTTTTTGACACCATCTGTGATGTGGGCGCGCATAGAGTCGTATATCAACATGGACGGAGCTGTGTGAAAAAAGCCACCCGGCCTCTTCGCGTAAACTTCCCTTAACCACTCGCTCATCTTTTCTTCATCCATCCATCCCTTCGAGTTAGCTTTTATGATGACGCCGGCTGGAAAGGTCTCTTTTGGCAAGGTCTTCCTTTTGAATATCACTATGGGTGGAAGTTTCAGGCCATTAGCATGGCAAGCTAGAACCACAGTGAAGGACGACTTCCCTGTGGTGCGAATATTCACCGTACGTGCTCCCGTTGTATCCACAGTATCCACAGTGCGGTTCACAGGAATATCAGTTGCTGTGAAATAGTAATCCGTGTGCGGATGGAGAGATTGCGTCTTTTCATGAACCGGATCCTTGTCGCTTAGTAGGAGCCATTTTGTGGTCTTTACAGATGTAAACAGGAAATGAAACGTACGGTAATATCCGCGCGCTTTTTCTTCTTCTACGCGGGCGGGTAGTTGCTTACAGTAGAAGAAGAAGCGCTTCCTGTTCTATGGGGGCGGGTGCTTACCTTGGCGGTTGCTTGCGTAGAAGAAGAAGCGCTTCCTGTTCTACCGGGAAAAAAGATGGTGGCTGTTTACCGTAGTTACGAGACCGAAACTTTATGAAAATGAATCTTAATATTAATCCATATATAAAGCGCACCGGGTTAAAAGCCGCACTGTCAGCTTTTGAGTAAATTTGTGGTTTTTAGGTGCGGCTAATGGTGCGGAAAATACGGTACTCTGAGCTGCCGTTTGGCGCGTAAGGCCAAACAACAGTCAGGACCCGTCCCCCCACCCGAAGGCGGAGGAAAGCTACCCACTGGTCCACTGGGTTGAACTCCAACGTGCAGGCTTTGAGCCGGGGGGCAACAAGAATTGCCACCCGAGCCCGTCGCCTCTCAATGCAAGCATTATAACTACAAAACAACAAATGCTAATAATGCTTGGAAAAATGTATCTTTGTTAGTTTTACTAGAATAATAATCTTTTGTAAGGTTTGCAGACACAAGTTTGCTTTTTTTTACTCAATATGACAGTATAACTGTCATACTAAATATGAAAGTTGTATAAACATATCTCCAAAACCAAACATGCAATCCATCTAAAGATGCCTGTAATATTGAATCTATGAAAAATAGTTTTTTTACTCAATATGACAGTATAACTGTCATACTAAATCCATCCATTTTCTTCCGCTTATCCGAGGTCGGGTTGCGGGGGCAGCAGCCTAAGCAGAGAAGCCCCAGCCACTTTGTCCAGCTCTTCTCGGGGGATCCCGAGGCGTTCCCAGGCCAGCCTGAGACATAGTCTTCCCAATGTGTCCTGGGTCTTCCCCGTGGCCTCCTGCCGATCGGACTTTCCCTAACGAAAAAAGCAATAAAAATGTATTCAAACATGTGAAATGTCTAAAAATGCCTGTAATATTGAATCTATGTGAGTTTTACTAGAAACAGTTGTTTTTGTAAGGTTTGCAAATACAAAAATTTGGTTTTACACATCCATCCATCCATCCATCTTCTTCCGCTTATCCGAGGTCGGGTCGCGGGGGCAGCAGCTTAAGCAGTTAAGCCCAGACTTCCCTCTCCCCAGCCACTTCGTCCAGCTCCTCCCGGGGGATCCCGAGGCGTTCCCAGGCCAGCCGGGAGAGATAGTCTTCCCAGCGTGTCCTGGGTCTTCCCCGTGGCCTCCTACCGGTCGGACGTGCCCGAAACACCTTCCTAGGGAGGCGTTCGGGTGGCATCCTGACCAGATGCCCGAACCACCTCATCTGGCTCCTCTCGATGTGGAGGAGCAGCGGCTTTACTTTGAGCTCCCTCCGAATGACAGAGCTTCTCACCCTATCTCTAAGGGAGAGCCCCGCCACTCGGCGGAGGAAACTCATTTCGGCCGCTTGTACCCGCGATCTTGTCCTTTCGGTCATGACCCAAAGCTCTTGACCATAGGTGAGGATGGGAACGTAGATCGACCGGTAAATCGAGAGCTTTGCCTTCCGGCTCAGCTCCTTCTTCACCACAACGGATCGATACAGCGTCCGCATTACTGAAGACGCCGCACCGATCCGCCTGTCGATCTCACGATCAACTCTTCCCCCACTCGTGAACAAGACTCCGAGGTACTTGAACTCCTCCACTTGGGGCAAGATCTCCTCCCCAACCCGGAGATGGCACTCCACCCTTTTCCGGGAGAGAACCATGGACTCGGACTTGGAGGTGCTGATTCCCATCCCAGTCGCTTCACACTCGGCTGCGAACCGATCCAGTGAGAGCTGAAGATCTTGGCCGGAGGAAGCCATCAGGACCACATCATCTGCAAATAGCAGTGACCTAATCCTGCAGCCACCAAACCAGATCCCCTCAACGCCCTGACTGCGCCTAGAAATTCTGTCCATAAAGGTTATGAACAGAATCGGTGACAAAGGGCAGCCTTGGCGGAGTCCAACCCTCACTGGAAACGTGTCCGACTTACTGCCGGCAATGCGGACCAAGCTCTGACACTGATTATACAGGGAGCGAACTGCCACAATAAGACAGTCCGTTACCCCATACTCTCTGAGCACTCCCCACAGGACTTCCCGGGGTACACGGTCGAATGCCTTCTCCAAGTCCACAAAGCACATGTAGACTGGTTGGGCAAACTCCCATGCACCCTCAAGGACCCTGCCGAGAGTATAGAGCTGGTCCACAGTTCCACGACCAGGACGAAAACCACACTGTTCCTCCTGAATCCGAGGTTCGACTATCCGGCGTAGCCTCCTCTCCAGTACACCTGAATAGACCTTACCGGGAAGGCTGAGGAGTATGATCCCACGATAGTTGGAACACACCCTCCGGTTCCCCTTCTTAAAGAGAGGAACCACCACCCCGGTCTGCCAATCCAGAGGTACCGCCCCCGATGTCCACGCGATGTTGCAGAGTCTTGTCAACCAAGACAGCCCCACAACATCCAGAGCCTTAAGGAACTCCGGGCGGATCTCATCCACCCCCGGGGCCTTGCCACCGAGGAGCTTTTTAACTACCTCGGCAACCTCAGCCCCAGAAATAGGAGAGCCCACCACAGATTCCCCAGGCCCTGCTTCCTTATAGGAAGACGTGCTGGTAGGATTGAGGAGGTCTTCGAAGTATTCCCTCCACCGATCCACAACATCCGCAGTCGAGGTCAGCAGAGCACCATCCCCACCATACACGGTGTTGACACTGCACTGCTTCCCCTTCCTGAGGCGGCGGATGGTGGTCCAGAATTGCTTCGAAGCCGTCCGGAAGTCTTTTTCCATGGCCTCCCCGAACTCCTCCCATGTCCGAGTTTTTGCCTCCGCGACCGCTGAAGCCGCACACCGCTTGGCCTGTCGGTACCTGTCTGCTGCCTCAGGAGTCCCATGAGCCAAAAGAACCCGATAGGACTCCTTCTTCAGCCTGACGGCATCCCTCACCGCCGGCGTCCACCAACGGGTTCTAGGATTACCGCCACGACAGGCACCAACCACCTTGCGGCCACAGCTCCAATCGGCCGCCTCGACAATAGAGGTACGGAACATTGTCCACTCGGACTCAATGTCCAGCACCTCCCTCGTGACATGTTCAAAGTTCTTCCGGAGGTGGGAATTGAAACTCTCTCTGACAGGAGACTCTGCCAGGCGTTCCCAGCAAACCCTCACAATGCGTTTGGGCCTGCCAGGTCTGTCCGGCATCCTCCCCCACCATCGCAGCCAACTCACCACCAGGTGGTGATCGGTAGAAAGCTCCGCCCCTCTCTTCACCCGAGTGTCCAAAACATGAGGCCGCAAATCCGATGACACAACTACAAAGTCGATCATGGAACTGCGGCCTAGGGTGTCCTGGTGCCAAGTGCACATATGGACACCCTTATGTTTGAACATGGTGTTTGTTATCGACAATCTGTGACGAGCACAAAAGTCCAATAACAGAACACCACTCGGGTTCAGATCCGGGCGGCCATTCTTCCCAATCACACCTCTCCAGGTTTCACTGTCGCTGCCAACATGAGCGTTGAAGTCCCCCAGTAGAACGAGGGAATCACCCGGGGGAGCACTCTCCAGTACTCCCTCGAGTGAATCCAAAAAGGGTGGGTACTCTGAGCTGCTGTTTGGCGCGTAAACGCAAACAACAGTCAGGACCCGTCCCCCCACCCGAAGGCGGAGGGAAGCTACCCTCTCGTCCACCGGGTTGAACTCCAACGTGCAGGCTTTGAGCCGAGGGGCAACAAGAATTGCCACCCCAGCCCGTCGCCTCTCACTGCCGGCAACGCCAGAGTGGAAGAGAGTCCAGCCCCTCTCAAGAGAAGTGGTTCCAGAGCCCTTGCTGTGCGTCGAAGTGAGTCCGACTATATCTAGCCGGAACTTCTCCAGGTTTTACACATAATAACAGTATAACTGCCACATTCAATATGACAGTTATTTAAACATATTTCCTAAACCACACATGAAAAATGTCTAATAATGCCTGGAAAACATTATTTTTGTGAGTTTTACTGGAAAAACATAGTTTGTAATGTTTGTAAAGACACAAGTTAGTTTTACTCAAGATGACAGTATAACTGTCATAATACATATGAAAGTTATATAAACATAATTCCAAAATCAAACATGCATTATGTCTAAAAATACCTGTAAAATTGTATCAATGTGAGTTTTACTAGAATCATTTTTTGCGATGAGGTGGCGACTGAGGTGTACGCCGCCTTCCGCCCGATTGTAGCTGAGATAGGCTCCAGCGCCCCCTGCCACCCCAAAAGGGAATAAGCGGTAGAAAAAAGGATGGATGGGCATTTTTTGTTGTCGTTACTAAATCCATCCATTTTCTTCCGCTTAACCGAGGTCGGGTTGCGGGGGCAGCAGCCTAAACAGAGAAGCCCAGACTTCCCTCTCCCCAGCCACTTCTTCCAGCTCTTCTCGGGGGATCCTGAGGCGTTCCCAGGCCAGCCGGGAGACATAATCTTCCCAATGTGTCCTGGGTCTTCCCCGTGGCCTCCTGCCGGTCGGACTTGCCCTAAACACCTCCCTCGGGAGGCGTTCGGGTGGCATCCTGAGCAGATGCCCGAACCACCTCATCTGGCTCTTCTCAATGTGGAGGAGCAGCGCTTTACTCTGAGTTCCTCCCGGATGACAGAGCTTCTTATCCTATCTCTAAGGGAGAGACCCGCCACCCGGCGGAGGAAACTCAATTTGGCCGCTTGTACCCGGGATCTTGTCTTTTCGGTCATAACCATGACCATAGGTGCAGGATGAGAATGTAGATCGACCGGTAAATTTAGAGCTTTTAATTCTGGCTCAGCTCCTTCTTCACCACAATGGATCGATATAGCGTCCTCATTACTGAAGACGCCGCACCGATTCGCCTGTGGATCTCATGATCCACTCTTCCCTCACTCGTGAACAAGACTCCTAGGTACTTGAACTCCTCCACTTGGGGCCATCTAGTATGTGCCATCGCCTCCTCAACCTGGAAATGGCACCCCACCCTTTACCGGGTGAGAACCATTGACTCGGACTTGGAGGTGCTGATTCTCATCCCAGTCGCTTCATACTCGGCCATCCAATGAGAGCTGGAGATCCTGGCCAGTTGAAGCCATCAGGACCACATCAACTGCAAAAAGCAGAGACCTAATCCTGCAACCACCAAACCAGATCCCCTCAACGCCATGACTGCAATTCTGTCCATAAAAGTTAACAACAGAATCGGTGACAAAAGGATGCCCTACACTGATCATACAGGGAGCGACCCGCCACAATCAGACAGTCCGATACCCCATACTCTTGTCTTTGAGCCGGGGGGACAACAAGAATTGCCACCCCAGCCTCTCATTGCTTGCAACGCCATAGTGGAAGAGAGTCCAGCCCCTCTCGAGAGAACAGGTTCCTGTGCGTCGAAGTGAGTCCAACTATATCTAGCCGGAACTTCTCCACCTCGCACACCAGCTCAGGCTCCTTCCCTCCCAGCGAGGTGACATTTCACGTCAGAAGAGCTAGCTTATGTAGCCGATGATCGGACCGCCAAGTGCCCTGCCTTCGGCTGCCGCTCAGCTCACACTGCACCCGACCTCTATAACCCAGCCCATGAGTGGTGAGCCCATTGGTGGAGGGAACCACGTTGCTTCATTGAGCTGAGCCAGCCAACAGGCGCTCGCCATCGTGCCGAAGGCGGCGTACACCCTGGACAAGTCGCCAGCTCATCGCAGGGCCAACACAGATAGACAGACAACATTCACACTCACATTCACACACTAGGGCCAATTTGGTGTTGCCAATCAACCTATCCCCAGGTGCATGTCTTTGGAGGTGGGAGGAAGCCGGAGTACCCGGAGGGAACCCACGCAGTCACGGGGAGAACATGCAAACTCCACACAGAAAGATCCCGAGCCTGGGATTGAACCAAGGACTACTCAGGTCCTTCGTATTGTGAGGCAGACGCACTAACCCCTCTTCCACCGTGCTGCCCAATGTACACTCAACATAACTCCTAAACTACACTTAAAAATGAGCTAATATTGCCTGAAATAATGCATTGTTGTGAGTTTTACTCGAAACATATGCTTTTTAAAGGCTTGCAAACACAAAAAGTAGTTTTTACTCAATATGACAGTAATGTTCTTAAAATTCTGAGATAATGCGAAAAAAGCAATAAAAATGTATTCCAACATAATTCCTAAACCAACATTGCAAAATGTCTAAAAATGCCTGTAATATTAAATCCATGTGAGTTTTACTAGAATCAGTTGTTTTAGTAAGGTTTGCAAAAACAAAAATTTGGTTTTACTCTTTATGAAAGTAAACTGTCACACTCAATATGACAATTTTTTAATCATAACTCCTAAACTACTCATACAAAATGGCTAATAATGTTTGAAATAATGGATCCTTGGGAGTTTTCCTCGAAACATATGCTTTCTTAAGGCTTGCAAACACAAAAAGTATTTTTTTTACTCAATATGACAGTAATGTTCTTCAATTCCTGAGATAATGCAAAAAAAGCAAAAAAAAATTATTCAATCATAAATTCTAAACCAAACATGCAAAATGTGTAAAAATGCCTGTATTATTGAATCCATGTGAGTTTTACTAGAATCAGTTGTTTTAGTAAAGTTTGCAAATACAAATATTAGGTTTTACTCTTTATGAAAGTAAACGTCACACTCAATATGACAGTTTTTTAATCATAACTCCTAAACTACTCATGCAAAATGGCTAATGTTTGAAATAATGGATCCTTGGGAGTTTTCCTTGAAACATATGCTTTCTTAAGGCTTGCAAACACAAAAAGTATTTTTTTTACTCAATATGACAGTAATGTTCTTAAAATTCTGAGATAATGCGAAAAAAGCAATAAAAATGTATTCCAACATAATTCCTAAACCAACAATGCAAAATGTCTAAAAATGCCAGTAAGATTATATCCTTGTGAGTTTCACTAGAATCAGTTGTTTTAGTAAGGTTTGCAAAAGCAAAAATTAGGTTTTACTCTATATGAAAGTAAACTGTCACACTCAATATGACAATTTTTAAATCATAACTCCTAAACCACTCATGCAAAATGGCTAATAATGTTTGAAATAATGGATCCTTGGGAGTTTTCCTCGAAACATATGCATTCTTAAGGCTTGCAAACACAAAAAGTATTTTTTTTACTCAATATGACAGTAATGTTCTTCAATTCCTGAGATAATGCAAAAAAAGCAAAAAAAAAATTATTCAATCATAAATTCTGAACCAAACATGCAAAATGTGTAAAAATGCCTGTATTTTTGAATCCATGTGAGTTTTACTAGAATCAGTTGTTTTAGTAAAGTTTGCAAATACAAAAATTAGGTTTTACTCTTTATGAAAGTAAACGTCACACTCAATATGACAGTTTTTTAATCATAACTCCTAAACTACTCATGCAAAATGGCTAATGTTTGAAATAATGGATCCTTGGGTTGTTTTCCTTGAAACATATGCTTTCTTAAGGCTTGCAAACACAAAAAGTATTTTTTTTACTCAATATGACAGTAATGTTCTTAAAATTCTGAGATAATGCGAAAAAAGCAATAAAAATGTATTCCAACATAATTCCTAAACCAACAATGCAAAATGTCTAAAAATGCCAGTAAGATTATATCCTTGTGAGTTTCACTAGAATCAGTTGTTTTAGTAAGGTTTGCAAAAGCAAAAATTAGGTTTTACTCTATATGAAAGTAAACTGTCACACTCAATATGACAATTTTTAAATCATAACTCCTAAACCACTCATGCAAAATGGCTAATAATGTTTGAAATAATGGATCCTTGGGAGTTTTCCTCGAAACATATGCATTCTTAAGGCTTGCAAACACAAAAAGTATTTTTTTACTCAAAATGACAGTAATGTTCTTAAAATCCTGAGATAATGCGAAAAAAGCAATAAAAATGTATTCAATCATAATGTGCAAAAATGCCTGTATTATTGAATCCATGTGAGTTTTACTAGAATCAGTTGTTTTAGTAAAGTTTGCAAAAAGAAAAATTAGGTTTTTCTCTTTATGAAAGTAAACTGTCACACTGAATATGACAGTTTTTTAATCATAACTCCTAAACTACTCATGCAAAATGGCTAATAATGTTTAAAATAATGTATCCTTGGGAGTTTTCCTCGAAACATATGCTTTCTTAAGGCTTGCAAACACAAAAAGTATTTATTTTACTCAATATGACTAATGTTCTTAAAATCCTGAGATAATGCAAAAAAAGCCATAAAAATGTATTCAATCATAATTTCTTAACTAAACCTGCAAAATAAGTAAAAATGCCTGTAATATTGAATCCATGTGAGTTTAACTAGAATCAGTGGTTTTAGTAAGGTTTGCAAAAACAAAAATTATGTTTTACTCTTTATGAAAGTAAACTGTCACACTCAATATGACATTTATTTAATCATAACTCCTAAACTACACATGCAAAATGTCTAATGATGCCTCAAATCATGCATTCTACGGAGTTTTACTCGAAACATATGCTTTTTTTTAAATCTTGCAAACAAAAAGTAACTTTTTACTCAATATGACGGTAATATTCCTAAAATACTGAGATAATGCGAAAAAAGCAATGAAAATATATTCAATCATATTTCCTAAATCAAACATGCAAAATGTGTAAAAATGCCTGTAAAATTGAATCCATGTGAGTTTTACTAGATTAGGTTGTGTTTGAAATTTTTGCAAATACAAAAATTAGGTTTTTTTTCACCATGACGATGTACACTCAATATGACAGTAAATTAAACATAACTCCTAAACTACACTTAAACATGAGCTAATGTTACCTGAAATAATGCATTCTTGTGAGTTTTACTCGAAACATATGCTTTTTTAAGGCTTGCAAACACAAATAGTAGTTTTTATTCAATATGACAGTAATGTTCTTAAAATTCTGAGATAATGCGAAAAAAGCAATAAAAATGTATTCCAACATAAATCCTAAACCAACGATGCAAAATGTCTAAAAATGCCTGTAATATTAAATCCATGTGAGTTTTATTAGAATCAGTTGTTTTAGTGAAGTTTGCAAAAACAAAAATTAGGTTTTACTCTTTATGAAAACTGTCACACTGAATATTTTTAATCATAACTCCTAAACTACTCATGCAAAATGGCTAATAATGTTTGAAATAATGGATTCTTGGGAGTTTTCCTCGAAACATATGCTTTCTTAAGGCTTGCAAACACAAAAAGTATTTTTTTTACTCAATATGACAGTAATGTTCTTAAAATCCTGAGATAATGCGAAAAAAGCAATACAAATGTATTCAATCATAATTTCTAAACTAAACATGCAAAATTTGTAAAAATGCCTGTAATATTGAATCCATGTGAGTTTTACTAGAATCGGTTGTGTTTGAAATTTTTGCAAATAAAAAAATTAGGTTTTTTTCACCATGACAAGTACACTCAATATAAGAGTAATAAATAAACTACACAAAAAAAAGAGCTACTATTGCCTGAAATAATGCATTATTGTGAGTTTTACTCGAAACATATGCTTTTTTAAGGCTTGCAAACACAAAAAGTAGTTTTTTACTCAATATGACAGTAATGTTCTTAAAATCCTGAGATAATGCGAAAAAAGCAATAAAAATGTATTCCAACATATTTCCTAAACCAACAATGCAAAATGTCTAAAAATGCCTGTAATATTAAATCCATGTGAGTTTTACTAGAATCAGTTGTTTTTATAAGGTTTGCAAAAACAAAAATTAAGTTTTACTCTATATGAGAGTATACTGTTACAATTAATATGACAGTTATTTAAAAATAACTCCTAACTACACATGCAAAATGGCTAATGATGCCTCAAATAATGCATTCTACGGAGTTTTACTCGAAACATATGCTTTTTCAAATCTTGCAAACACAAAAAGTAGTTTTTTACTCAATATGACAGTAATATTCCTAAAATCCTGAGATAATGCGAAAAAAGCAATGAAAATATATTCAATCATATTTCCTAAATCAAACATGCAAAATGTGTGAAAATGCCTGTAATATTGAATCCATGTGAGTTTTACTAGAATCAGTTTTATTGTAAGGTTTGCAAATACAAAAATTAGGTTTTACTCTATATGAGAGTATACTGTTACATTTAATATGACAGTTATTTAAACATAACTCCTAAACAACAAATGCAAAATGACTAATAATGCCTGGAGATGTATCTTTGAGTTTTACTAAAATGTTCTTTTGTTAGGTTTGCAAAGACACAAGTTAGTTTTTTTTACTCAATATGATAGTATCACTGTCCTACCAAATAAGAAAGTTGTATAAACATAATTTCAAAACTACACATGCAATCCGTCTAAAAATGCCTGTAATATTGAATCTATGTGAGTTTTACCAGAATCAGGTATTTTGGTAAGGTTTACAATTACAAAAATTGGGTTTTACTCATAATGACAGTATAACTGCCACATTCAATATGGCAGTTATTTAAACATAACCCCTAAACCACATGCAAAATGGCTTATAATGCCTGGAGATGTATCTTTGTGAGTTTTACTAGAAAACATATCATTTGTAAGGTTTTTTAAAGACACAAGTTAGTTTTTTTTACTCAATATAATAGTATAACTGTCATACTAAATGTATCCATTTTCTTCCGCTTTTCCGAGGTCGGGTTGCGGGGGCAGCAGCCTAAGCAGAGAAGCCCAGACTTCCCTCTCCCCAGCCACTTCGTCCAGCTCTTCTCGGGGGATCCCGAAGCGTTCCCAGGCCAGCCGGCTGACATAGTCTTCCCAATGTGTCCTGGGGCTTCCCCGTGGCCTCCTGCCAGTCGGACTTGCCCTAACGAAAAAAACAATTACATGTATTCAAACACAACTCCTAAACCAAACATGTGAAATGTCTAAAATGCCTGCAATATTGAATCTATGTGAGTTTTACTAGAATCAGTTGTTTTTGTAAGGTTTGCAAATACAAAAATTAGGTTTAACACTTAATGACAGTATTACTGCCACACTCAATTTGACAGTTATTAAAACATAACTCCTAAACTACACATAAACATTTTCTAATAATGCATGAAGAAATGTATCTTTTGTGAGTTTTACTAGTAACATTTTCTTTTGTAAGCATTGCAAAGACACAAGTTAGTTTGTTTTACTCCCTATGACTTTACTGTCACACTCAATATGACAGTTATTTAAACATAAATCCTAAACCGCACATGCAAAATGGCTAATAATGCCTGTAGAAATGTATCTTTGAGTTTTACTGGGAAAAATATTTTGTAAGGTTTGTAAAGACACAAGTTAGTTGTTGTTTTTTACTCAATATGACAGTATTACTGTAATACTAAATATGAAAGTTATATAAACACAACTCCAAAACCAAACATGCATTATGTCTAAAAATGCCTGTGATATTGTATCTGTGAGTTTTACTAGAATCAATTGTTTTTGTAAGGTTTGCAAATACAAAATTTAGGTTTTACTCACTATGACAGTTATTTAAACATAAATCCTAAACAACAAATGCAAATAGCTAATAATGCTTGGAGAACTGTATCTTTGTTATAGAGAGCCTGCTGACCAACAGCATCTCTGTCTGGACTGGAGCCTGCAGTGCCTCAGACTGGAAGTCTCTCCAGAGAGTGGTGAGGACGGCGGAAAAGATCTTCAGGAATCCTCTTCCTCCTATCCAGGAGATCGCAAAAAGCGCTGCCTGACCAGGGCTCAGAAAATTTGCAAAGACTCCTCCCACCCCCACCAAGGACTGTTTTCACTGCTGGGCTCTAGAAAGAGGTTCCGCAGCCTCCGAAACAGAACCTCCAGCTTCTGTAACAGCTTCTTCCCTCAGGCCGTAAGACTCTTGAACGCATTATAATTAAATTATCCCCTCAACTCCCCTCAAAATGGATTAACTCGCTGGAATAAAAAAACAAAACAATATAACATACACCCATAAACGTGGGCGCATGTGGAAAAAGTGCAATATATTTATCTGCACAGTAATCTTTTTATTTATATATATATATTTAAGTATATTTATTTATTTTATATATATATTTATTTATTATTTATATTTATTTATATATGCACCTTATTGCTTTTTTATCCTGCACACCATTAGCTTATGTAACGAAATTGTGTTATCTGTGCTGTAAAGTTCAAATTTGAATGACAATAAAAAGAAAGTCTAAGTCTTTACCAGAATAATGATCTTTTGTAAGGTTTGCAAAGACGCAAGTTAGTTGTTTCTTTTTACTCAATATGACAGTATAACTGTCATACTAAATATGAAAGTTGTAAAAACATAACTCCAAAACCAAACAAGCAATCCATCTAAAAATGCATGTAATATTCAATCTATGTGAGTTTTACCAGAATCAGGTATTTTGGTAAGGTTTACAATTACAAAAATTAGGTTTTACTCATGACAGTATACCTGCCACATTCAATTTGACATTTCTTTAAACATAACTCCTAAACCACACATGCACAATGGCTAATAATACCTGGGGAAATGTCTCTCTGTGAGTTTTACTAGAAAAAATATATTGTGTAAGGTTTGTAAAGACACAAGTTAGTTTTGTTACTCAATATGACAGTATAGCTGTCATACTATATATAAATAAATAAATAAATAAATAAATGGGTTGTACTTGTATAGCGCTTTTCTACCTTCAAGGTACTCAAAGCGCTTTGACACTACTTCCACATTTACCCATCACACACTGATGGAGGGAGCTGCCATGCAAGGCGCTAACCAGCACCCATCAGGAGCAAGGGTGAAGTGTCTTGCTCAGGACACAACGGACTTGACGAAGTTGGTACTAGGTGGGGATTGAACCAGGGACCCTCGGGTCGCGCACGGCCATTCTTCCACTGCGCCAAACATCACTCCAAAACCAAACATGTATTATGTCTAAAAATGCCTGTAATATTGTATCTGTGTGAGTTTTACTAGAATCAGTTGTTTTTGTAAGGTTTTCAAATACCAAAATTAGGTTTTATTTACTTTGACAGTTATTTAAACATAACTCCTAAACAACAAAAACAAAATAGCTAATAATGCTTGGAGAGATGTATCGTTGTTATAGCGAGCCTGCTGACCAACAGCATCTCTGTCTGGACTGGAGCCTGCAGTGCCTCAGACTGGAAGTATCTCCAGAGAGTGGTGAGGACGGCGGAAAAGATCATCAGGACTCCTCTTCCTCCTATCCAGGAGATCGCAAAAAGTGCTGCCTGACCAGGGCTCAGAAAATTTGCAAAGACTCCTCCCACCCCCACCAAGGACAGTTTTCACTGCTGGACTCTAGAAAGAGGTTCCGCAGCCTCAGAAGCTTCTGTAGCAGCTTCTTCCCTCAGGCCGTAAGACTCTTGAACGCATCATAATTAAATTATCTCCTCAACTCTCCTCAAAATGAAATATCTCGCTGGAATGAAATAAACAATATAACATACACCCATAAACGTGGGCGCATGTGGAAAAAGTGCAATATATTTATCTGCACAGTAATCTATTTATCTATTCATATATATTTATATATATTTATTTATTATATATATATATGTGTATATATATATATATATATATATATATATATATATATATATATATATATATATATATATATATATATATATATATATATATATAGTATTTATATATTATTTATATATATTTATGTATCGAAATGTGCACCTTATTGCTTTTTTATCCTGCACTACGACATTTCGTTCTTATCTGTGCTGTAAAGTTCAAATTTGAATGACAATAAAAAGAAAGTCTAAGTCTAAGTCTAAGTCTTTACTAGAATAACGACCTTTTGTAAGGTTTGCAAAGACACACGTTAGGTTTTTTTTTACTCAATGGTAATATACAGTATAACTGTCATACTAAATATGAAAGTTGTATAATCAAAACTCCAAAACCAAACATGCAATCCGTCTAAAATGCATGTAATATTGAATCTATGTGAGTTTTACCAGAATCAGGTATTTGTAAGGTTTACAATTACAAAAATTAGGTTTCACTCATAATGACAGTATAACTGCCACATTCAATTTGACATCTATTTAAACATAACTCCTAAACCACACATGCACAATGGCTATTAATGCCTGGAGAAATGTCTCTTTGTGAGTTTTACTGGAAAAAAAATATTTCGTAATGTTTGTACCGACACGTTATTTTTTTTTACTCAATATGACAGTGTTACTGTCATACTAAATATGAAAGTTATATAAACATAACTCCAAAACCAAACATGCATTATCTCTAAAAATGCCTGTAATTTTGTATCCATGTGAGTTTTACTAGAATCAGTTGTTTTTGTAAGGTTTGCAAATACAAAAAATGGGTTTTACTCACAGTATACTGTCACACTCAATCTGACAGTTATTTAAACATAACTCCTAAACCACACATGCCAAATGGCTAATAATGCCTGGAGAAATGTCTCTTTGTGAGTTTTGCAGGAAAAAAAATATTTTGTAAGGTTTGTAAAGACACAAGTTAGTTTTTATTACTCAATATGACAGTATTACTGTAATACTAAATATGAAAGTTATATAAACACAACTCCAAAATCAAACATGCATCATGTCTAAAAATGCCTGCAATATTGAATCCATGTGAGTTTTACTAGAATCAGTTGTTTTTGTAAGGTTTTTGCAAATACAAAAATTAGGTTTTACTCACTATGACAGTTATTTAAACATAACTCCTAAACAACAAATGCAAAATGACTAATAATGCTTGGAGAAATGTATCTTTGTTAGATTTACTAGAAAAAATATATTTTGTAAGTTAGTTTTTTTTACTTAATATGACAGTATAACTGTCATACTAAATCCATCCATTTTCTTCCGCTTATCCGAGGTCCGGTTGCAGGGGCAGCAGCCTAAGCAGAGAAGCCCAGACTTCCCTATCCCCAACCACTTCGTCCAGCTCTTCTTGGGGGATCCCGAGGCGTTCGACAGCCCAGCCGGGAGACATAGTCTTCCCAATGTGTCCTGGGTCTTCCCCGCGGCCTCCTGCCCGTCGGACTTGCCCTAATGAAAAAAGCAATACAAATGTATTCAAACACAACTCTAAACCAAACATGTAAAATGTCTAAAAAATGCCTGTGATATTGAATCTATGTGAGTTTTACCAGAATCAGGTATTGTGGTAAGGTTAACATTTACAAAAATTAGGTTTTACTCATAATAACAGTATAACTGCCACATTCAATTTGACATTTATTTAAACATAACTCCTAAACCACATGTGCACAATGGCTAATAATGCCTGGAGAAATGTCTCTTTTTGAGTTTTACTGCAAAAAAAAATATTTTTTTAGGTTTGTACAGTTACAAGTTAGTTTTTTTTATTCAATATGACAGTATTACTGTCATACAAAATATGAAAGTTATATAAACATTACTCCAAAACCAAACATGCATTATGTCTAAAAATGCCTGTAATATTGTATCCATGTGAGTTTTAGTAGAATCATTTGTTTTCATAAGGTTTGCAATTACAAAATATGGGTTTTACTCACTATGACAGTATACTGTCACACTCAATCCGACGATTATTTAAACATAAGTCCTAAACCACACATGCAAAATGGCTAATAATGCCTTGAGTTATGTATCTTTGTGAGTTTTACTAGAAAAAATATATTTTGTAATGTTTGCAAAGACACAAGTTAGTTTTTTACTTAATATGACAGTATAACTGTCATACTAAATCCATCCATTTTCTTCCTGCTTATCCGAGGTCAGGTTGCGGGGGCAGCAGCCTAAGCAGAGAAGCCCAGACTTTCCTCTCCCCAGCCACTTTGTCCAGCTCTTCTCGGGGGATCCCGAGGCATTTACAGGCCAGCCAGGAGACATAAATAGATAGATACATAGATAGTACTTTATTGATTCCTTCAGGAGAGTTCCCTCAGGAAAATTTAAATTCCAGCAGTAGTGTACAAAATTGTAAAAAGTGAAAAGTAAATAATGGGGGTATAAATTGAAACAAAATAGAAACATATTACAATAGAATAAAAATAAAAAGCAACAATGAGAATAAAAATATAACAGTAAAATAAGAATATAACAAGAGAAACTAGGCAGTAGTGACCATGTTTTGAAAAAATATTGCACTCTTATTGATTTGAATCCCCTGTCATCCTAGTAGCCCGTGTCCCCCAGAGAAGAGTTGTACAGTCTAATGGCGTGTGGGACAAAGGACAGCCGCCTCAGGAAGTACAGCTCTGTCCTTTCCTGTACAAGTGGCCTGTGTTAACAGTCCAGTCCAGCTTATTGTCCACCCACACCCCAAGGTACTTGAATGATAGTCTTCCCAATGTGTCCTGGGTCTTCCCCGTGGCCTCCTGCCGGTCGGCCTTGCCCTAACGAAAATAGCAATAAAAAATGTATTCAAAAACAACTCCTAAACCAAACATGTAAAATGTCTAAAAATGCCTGTAAAATTGAATCTATGTTTTACTAGAATCAGTTGTTTTTATAAGGTTTGCAAATACAAAATTAGGTTTTACACATAATGACAGTATAACTGCCACACTCAATATGACAGTTATTTAAACATAACTCCTAAACCACACATGAAAAATGTCTAATAATGCATGAAGAAATGTATCTTTGTGATTTTTATTAGAAATGTTTTCTTTTGTGAGGTTTGCAAAGACACAAGTTAGTTTTTTTTTACTCAATATGACAGTGTAACTGCCACACTCACTATGACAGTTATTTAAACAAAACCCCTAAACTCATACTTGCCAACATTGAGACCTCCGATTTCAGGAGGTGGGGGTGGGGAAGGCATGGTCGGGGGTGGGGTGGGGGCGTGGTTAAGAGGGGAGGAGTATATTTAGAGCTAGAATTCACAAAGTCAAGTATTTCATATATATATACATATATATATATATATATATATATATATATATATATATATATATATATATATATATATATATATATATATATATATATATATATATATATTATATATATATATATATATAATATATATATATATACACACATATATAAAAAAAACTTGACTTTCAGTGAATTCTAGGTATATATATATATATATATATATATATATATATATATATATATATATATATATATATATATGTATGTGTGGGGGAAAAAAATCACAAGACTACTTCATCTCTACAGGCCTGTTTCATGAGGGGTTCCCTCAATCATCAGGAGATATAAGACATATATATATATATATATATATATATATATATATATATATATATATATATATATATATATATATATATATATATATATATATATATATATATATATATATATATATATATATATATACATATATAAAAATAAATACTTGAATTTCAGTTTTCATTTATTTACACATATACACACACATAACACTCATCTACTCATTGTTGAGTTAAGGGTTGAATTGTCCATCCTTGTTCTATTCTCTGTCACAATTTTTATAACCATGCTGAACACCCTCTCTGATGATGCATTGCTTTGTGGCACGCACAAAAGTGCTTTCATCAAATGCACGAGAGTCTGGAATTTTCCATCCCTCCCGAGCATGGCCAAAAACCGGTCAATCTTTGCTTCCTGAGGAAGATCTTCACTGCCAAGCACTTGGTATTCCACTACTTCTTCCCGGATGCTATCCAGGTCCAATCGCAGCTGCGGCTTGGAACTTATAAGCGTGTTTCTTCATCTTACTCGTCGTCGGCGTCGCCATGGCTGTATCTTCCGCGTTCTTCTGCTTCGTCTCCTTGTTGTGTGCGCAGTTGTGCACTGCACTCTCTAAAAGCCCTGGATGTTATTGTCACATATGCATGTACAGTTGATGGCAGTATTGCCCTGTTTAAAGAGTATCACAACATTGCTGTTTACGGCAGACAAACTGCTTTACGGTAGACGAAAACGTGACTGCTGTTGTTTTGTGTTGTTACCGCGCTGGGAGGATGTGAATGAAACTACCTAACAATAAACCCACATAAGAAACCAAGAACTCGCCCTCGATCATTCTACAGTTATAACGTGATTGGTCAGGCATGCTGTTTATATCGTGCGAAAGCAGACATGAATACAGGCTGTCCTCACTCAGATCAGCCTGAATTTCGGGAGATTTTCGGGAGAACATTTGTCCCGGGAGGTTTTCGGGAGAGGCGCTGAATTTCGGGAGTCTCCTGGAAAATCCAGGAGGCTTGGCAAGTATGCCTAAACTACACATAAAAAATGGCTAATAATGCCTGAAATAAGGCATTCTTGTGAGTTTTACTCGAAACATATGCTTTTTTAAGGCTTGCAAACACAAAAAGTATTTGTTTTCCTCAATATGACAGTAAATTTCTTAAAATCCTGAGATAATGCGAAATAAGCAAAAACAATGTATTCCATCATAATTCCTACACCAAATAAGCAAAATATCTAAAAATGCCTGTAATATTGAATCTGTGTGAGTTTTACTAAAATCAGTTGTTTTGGTAAGGTTTACAAATACAAAAATGAGGTTTTACTCTTTATGACAGTTATTTAAACATAACTCCATCCATCCAGCCATCCATTTTCTTCCGCTTATCCGAGGTCGGGTCGCGGGGGCTGAAGCCTAAGCAGGGAAGCCCAGACTTTCCTCTCCCCAGCCACTTCGTCCAGCTCCTCCCGGATGACAGAGCTTCTCACCCTATCTCTAAGGGAGAGCCCCGCCACCCGGCGGAGGAAAATCATTTCGGCCGCTTGTACCCGTGATTTTGTCCTTTCGGCCATGACACAAAACTCATGACCATAGGTGAGGATGGGAACGTAGATCGACCGGTAAACCGAGAGCTTTGCCTTCCGGCTCAGCTCCTTCTTCACCACAACGGATCAATACAGCGTCCGCATTACTGAAGACGCCGCACCGTTGCGCCTGTCGATCTCACGATCCACTCTTCCCTCACTCGTGAACAAGACTCTGAGGTCCTTGAACTCCTCCACTTGGGGCAAGATCTCCTCCCTAACCCGGAGATGGCACTCCACCCTTTTCCGGGCGAGAACCATGGACTCGGACTTGGAGGTGCTGATTCACATCCCAGTCACTTCACACTCGTCTGCGAACCGATCCAGTGAGGGCTGAAGATCTTGGCCAGATGAAGCCATCAGGACCACATCATCTGCAAATAGCAGAGACCTAATCCTGCAGACACCAAACCGGATCCCCTCAACGCCCTGACTGCGCCTAGAAATTCTGTCCATAAAGGTTATGAACAGAATCGGTGACAAAGGGCAGCCTTGGCGGAGTCCAACCCTCACTGGAAACGGGTCCGCATTGTCGGACCAAGCTCTGACTCTTGCAAAGGGAGCGAACCGCCACAATAAGACAGTCCGTTACCCCATACTCTCTAAGCACTCCCCACAGGACTTCCAGGGGTAAATGGTCGAATGCCTTCTCCAAGTCCATAAAGCACATGTAGACTGGTTGGGCAAACTCCCATGCACCCTCAAGGACCCTGCCGAGAGTATAAAGCTGGTCCGCAGTTCCACGACCAGGACGTAAACCACACTGTTCCTCCTGAATCCGAGGTTCGACAATCCGGCGTAGCCTCTTCTCCAGTACACATGAATAGACCTTACCGGGAAGACTGAGGAGTGTGATCTCTCCTCTTAAAGAGAGGAACCACCACCCCGGTCTCCCAATCCAGAAGTACCGCCCCCGATGTCCACGCGATGTTGCAGAGTCTTGTCAACCAAGACAGCCCCACAGCATCCAGAGCCTTAAGGAACTCCGGACGGATCTCATCCACCCCCAGGGCGTTGCCATTGAGGAGCATTTTAACTACCTTGGCATCCTCATCCCCAGAAATAGGAGAGCCCACCACAGATTCCCCAGGCACTGCTTCCTCATAGGAAGACATGTTGGTGGGATTAAGGAGGTCTTCGAAGTATTCCCTCCACCGATCAATAACAGCTGCAGTAGAGGTCAGCAGCGCACCATCCTCACCATACACGGTGTTACAGTGCACTGCTGCGCCCCCTTGAGCCGGCGGATGGTGGTCCAGAATCGCTTCGAAGCCGTCTGGAAGTCGTTTTCCATGGCTTCTCCAAACTCCTCCCATGTCCGAGTTTTTGCCTCTGCGACCGCTGAAGCCGCACTTCGCTTGGCCTGTCGGCTGTCTCTGGAGTCCCATGAGCCAAAAGGACCCGATAGGCTCTTTCTTCAGCTTGACGGCATCCCTCACTGCTGGTGTCCACCAGCGGGTTCTAGGATTACCGCCACGACAGGCACCAAACTCCTTGCGGCCACAGCTCCAATCAGCCGGCTCGACAAGAGAGGCACGGAACATGGTCCACACAGACTCAATGTCCAGCGCCTCCCTCGTGACATGTTCAAAGTTCTTCCGGAGGCGTTCCCAGCAAACCCTCACAATGCCAGGTCTGTCAGGCATCCTCCCCCACCATCGCAGCCAACTCACCACCAGGTGGTGATCGGTAGAAAGCTCCGCCCCTCTCTTCACCCGAGTGTCCAAAACATGAGACCGCAAATCCGATGACACAACTACAAAATCGATCATGGAACTGCGGCCTGGGGTGTCCTGGTGCCAAGTGCACATATGGACACCCTTATGTTTGAACTTGGTGTTTGTTATTGACAATCTGTGACGAGCACAAAAGTCCAATAACAAAACACCACTCGGGTTCAGATCCGGGCGGCCAATCTTCCCAATCACGCCTCTCCAGGTTTCACTGTTGTTGCCAAGATGAGCGTTGAAGGCCCCCAGTAGAACGAGGGAATCACCCGGTGGAGCACTTTCCAGTACTCCCTCGAGTGAATCCAAAAAGGGTGGGTACTCTGAGCTGCCGTTTGGCGCGTAAGGCCAAACAACAGTCAGGACCCGTCCCCCCACCCGAAGGCGGAGGAAAGCTACCCACTGGTCCACTGGGTTGAACTCCAACATGCAGGCTTTGAGCCGGGGGGCAACAAGAATTGCCACCCGAGCACGTCGTTTCTCAACGCAAGCATTATAACTCCAAAACAACAAATGCTAATAATGCTTGGAAAAATGTATCTTTGTTAGTTTTACTAGAATAATAATCTTTTGTAAGGTTTGCAGACACAAGTTGTTTTTTGTACTCAATATGACAGTATAACTGTCATACTAAATATGAAAGTTGTATAAACATATCTCCAAAACCAAACATGCAATCCATCTAAAGATGCCTGTAATATTGAATCTATGAAAAATAGTTTTTTTTACTCAATATGACAATATAACTGTCATACTAAATCCATCCATTTTCTTCCGCTTATCCGAGGTCGGGTTGCGGGGGCAGCAGCCTAAGCAGAGAAGCCCCAGCCACTTTGTCCAGCTCTTCTCGGGGGATCCCGAGGCGTTCCCAGGCCAGCCTGAGACATAGTCTTCCCAATGTGTCCTGGGTCTTCCCCGTGGCCTCCTGCCGATCGGACTTGCCCTAACGAAAAAAGCAATAAAAATGTATTCAAACATGTGAAATGTCTAAAAATGCCTGTAATATTGAATCTATGTGAGTTTTACTAGAATCAGTTGTTTTTGTAAGGTTTGCAAATACAAAAATTTGGTTTTACACATAATAACAGTATAACTGCCACATTCAATATGACAGTTATTTAAACATATTTCCTAAACCACACATGAAAAATGTCTAATAATGCCTGGAAAACATTATTTTTGTGAGTTTTACTGGAAAAACATAGTTTGTAATGTTTGTAAAGACACAAGTTAGTTTTACTCAAGATGACAGTATAACTGTCATAATACATATGAAAGTTATATAAACATAATTCCAAAACCAAACATGCATTATGTCTAAAAATACCTGTAAAATTGTATCAATGTGAGTTTTACTAGAATCATTTTTTGCGATGAGATGGCAACTTGTCCGGGGTGTACCCCGCCTTCCGCCCGATTGTAGCTGAGATAGGCTCCAGCGCCCCCTGCCACGCCAAAAGGGAATAAGCGGTAGAAAAAATGATGGATGGGCATTTTTTGTTGTCGTTACTAAATCCATCCATTTTCTTCCGCTGACCCCGCGGGTTGCGGGGGCAGCAGCCTAAACAGAGAAGCCCAGACTTCCCTCTCCCAGCCACTTCTTCCAGCTCTTCTCGGGGGATCCTGAGGCGTTCCCAGGCCAGCCGGGAGACATAATCTTCCCAATGTGTCCTGGGTCTTCCCCGTGGCCTCCTGCCGGTCGGACTTGCCCTAAACACCTCCCTCGGGAGGCGTTCGGGTGGCATCCTGAGCAGATGCCCGAACCACCTCATCTGGCTCTTCTAAATGTGGAGGAGCAGCGCTTTACTCTGAGTTCCTCCCGGATGACAGAGCTTCTTATCCTATCTCTAAGGGAGAGACACGCCACCCGGCGGGGGAAACTCAATTTGGCCGCTTGTACCCGGGATCTTGTCTTTTCGGTCATAACCATGACCATAGGTGCAGGATGAGAATGTAGATCGACCGGTAAATTTAGAGCTTTTAATTCTGGCTCAGCTCCTTCTTCACCACAATGGATCGATATAGCGTCCTCATTACTGAAGACGCCGCACCGATCCGCCTGTGGATCTCATGATCCACTCTTCCCTCACTCGTGAACAAGACTCCTAGGTACTTGAACTCCTCCACTTGGGGCCATCTAGTATGTGCCATCGCCTCCTCAACCTGGAAATGGCACCCCACCCTTTACCGGGCGAGAACCATTGACTCGGACTTGGAGGTGCTGATTCTCATCCCAGTCGCTTCATACTCGGCCATCCAATGAGAGCTGGAGATCCTGGCCAGTTGAAGCCATCAGGACCACATCAACTGCAAAAAGCAGAGACCTAATCCTGCAACCACCAAACCGGATCCCCTCAACGCCATGACTGCAATTCTGTCCATAAAAGTTAACAACAGAATCGGTGACAAAGGGCAGCCTTGGCGGACCAAGGCTGCCCTACACTGATCATACAGGGAGCGACCCGCCACAATCAGACAGTCCGATACCCCATACTCTTGTCTTTGAGCCGGGGGGACAACAAGAATTGCCACCCCAGCCTCTCATTGCTTGCAACGCCATAGTGGAAGACTGTCCAGCCCCTCTCGATGGAACAGGTTCCTGTGCGTCGAAGTGAGTCCAACTATATCCAGCCGGAACTTCTCCACCTCGCACACCAGCTCAGGCTCCTTCCCTCCCAGCGAGGTGACATTTCACGTCAGAAGAGCTAGCTTATGTAGCCGATGATCGGACCGCCAAGTGCCCTGCCTTCGGCTGCCGCTCAGCTCACACTGCACCCGACCTCTATAACCCAGCCCATGAGTGGTGAGCCCATTGGTGGAGGGAACCACGTTGCTTCATTGAGCTGAGCCAGCCAACAGGCGCTCGCCATCATGCCCCACCTCTGGGCCTGGCTCCACAGGGGAGCCACGGTGACCCGCGTCCGGGCGAGGAAAAATCTAGGACCTCGATTTGTACCATTCATAAAGGTCTTTGAGCTGCTCTTTGTCTGATCCCTCACCTAGGACCTATTTGTCTCGGGAGAGCCTACGATTGATTGATGCCTGAAATAATGCAATCTTGGGAGTTTTACTCAAAACATATGCTTTTTTAAATCTTGCAAACATGAAAGGAGTTTTTTACTCAATATGACAGTAATGTTCTTAAAATCCTGAGATAATACGAAAAAAGCAAAAACAAATGTATGCCATTATAATTCCTAAACCAAACATGCAAAATGTGTAAAAATGCCTGTAATATTGAATCAATGTATGTTTTACTAGAATCAGTTGTGTTTGAAAGGTTTGCAATTACAAAAATTAGTTTTTTTTCACCATGACAATGTACACTCAATATGACAGTAAATTAAACATAACTCCTAAACTACACATAAAAATGAGCTAATATTGCCTGAAATAATGCATTCTTGTGAATTTTACTCGAAAGATATGCTTTTTTAAGGCTTGCAAACACAAAAAGTAGTTTTTTACTCAATATGACAGTAATGTTCTTAAAATTCTGAGATAATGCGAAAAAAGCAATAAAAATGTATTCCAACATATTTCCTAAACCAACAATGCAAAATGTCTAAAAATGCCTGTAATACTATATCCATGTGAGTTGTAATAGAATCAGTTGTTTTAGTAAGGTTTGCAAAAACAAAAATTAGGTTTTACTCTTTATGAAAGTAAACTGTCACAATCAATATGACAGTTTTTTAATCATAAACTACTAATGTAAAATGGCTAATAATGTTTGAAATAATTGATCGTTGGGAGTTTTCCTCGAAACATGTGCTTTTTTTTAAGGCTTGCAAACACAAAAAGTATATTTTTACTCAATATGACAGTAATATTCTTAAAATCCTGAGATAATGCAAAAAAAGCAATGAAAATATATTCAATCATATTTCCTAAATCAAACATGCAAAATGTGTAAAAATGCCTGTAATATTGCATCCATGTGAGTTTTACTAGAATCGGTTGTGTTTGAAATTTTTGCAAATACAAAAATTAGGTCTTTTTCACCATGACAATGTACACTCAATATGACAGTAAATTAAACATAACTCCTAAACTACACTTAAAAATTAGCTAATATTGCCTGAAATAATGCATTCTTGTGAGTTTTACTTGAAACATATGCTTTTTTAAGGCTTGCAAACACAAAAAGTAATTTTTTACTCAATATGACAGTAATGTTCTTAAAATCCTGAGATAATGCGAAAAAAGCAATAAAAATGTATTCAATCATAATTTCTAAACTAAACATGCAAAATGTGTAAAAATGCCTGTATTATTGAATCCATGTGAGTTTTACTAGAATCAGTTGTTTTAGTAAAGTTTGCAAAAACAAAAATTAGGTTTTACTCTTTATGAAAGTAAACTGTCACACTCAATATGACAGTTTTTTAATCATAACACCTGAACTACTCATGCAAAATGGCTAATAATGTTTGAAATAATGGATCCTTGGGAGTTTTCCTTGAAACATATGCTTTCTTAAGGCTTGCAAACACAAAAAGTATTTTTTTACTCAATATGACAGTAATGGTCTTAAAATCCTGAGATAATGCGAAAAAAGCAATAAAAATGTATTCAATCATACTTTCTAAACTAAACATGCAAAATGTGTAAAAATGCCTGTATTATTGAATCCATGTGAGTTTAACTAGAATCAGTTGTTTTAGTAAGGTTTGCAAAAACAAAAATTAGGTTTTACTCTTTATGAAAGTAAACTGTCACACTCAATATGACATTTATTTAATCATAACTCCTAAACTACACATGCAAAATGTCTAATGATGCCTCAAATAATGCATTCTACGGAGTTTTACTCGAAACATATGCTTTTTTAAATCTTGCAAACACAAAAAGTAGTTTTTTACTCAATATGACAGTAATATTCCTAAAATACTGAGATATTGCGAAAAAAGCAATGAAAATATATCCAATCATATTTCCTAAATTAAACATGCAAAATGTGTAAAAATGCCTGTAATATTGAATCCATGTGAGTTTTATTAGATTAGGTTGTTTGAAATATTTGCAAATACAAAAATTAGGTTTTTTTCACCATGACTCAATATGACAGTAAATTAAACATAACTCCTAAACTACACTTAAAAATGAGCTAATATTGCCTGAAATAATGCATTCTTGTGAGTTTTACTCGAAACATATGCTTTTTTAAGGCTTGCAAACACAAAAAGTAGTTTGTATTCAATATGACAGTAATGTTCTTAAAATTCTGAGATAATGCGAAAAAAGCAATAAAAATGTATTCAATCATAATTTCTAAACTAAACATGCAAAATTTGTAAAAAAAAAAAAAATGCCTGTAATTGAATCCATGTGAGTTTTCGGTTGTGTTTGAAATTTTTGCAAATAAAAAAATTACGTTTTTTTCACCATGACAAGTACACTCAATATGACAGTAAATAAACATAACTCCTAAACTACACATAAAATGAGCTAATACTGCCTGAACTAATGCATTATTGTGAGTTTTACTCGAAAAATATGCTTTTTTAAGGCTTGCAAACACAAAAAGTAGTTTTTTTACTCAATATGACGGTAATGTTCTTAAAATCCTGAGATAATGCGAAAAAAGCAATAAAAATGTATTCCAACATAATTCCTAAACCAACAATGCAAAATGTCTAAAAATGCCTGTAATATTAAATCCATGTGAGTTTTACTAGAATCAGTTGTTTTTATAAGGTTTGCAAATACAAAAATTAAGTTTTACTCACTATGACAGTATACTGTCACACTCAATATGACAGTTATTTAAAAATAACTCCTGACTACACATGCAAAATGGCTAATGGTGCCTCAAATAATGCATTCTACAGAATTTTACTCGAAACATATGCTTTTCAAATCTTGCAAACACAAAAAGTAGTTTTTTACTCAATATGACAGTAATATTCCTAAAATCCTGAGATAATGCGAAAAAAGCAATGAAAATATATTCAATCATATTTCCTAAATCAAACATGCAAAATGTGTAAAAATGCCTGTAATATTGAATCCATGTGAGTTTTAGTAGAATCGGTTGTGTTTGAAATTTTTGCAAATGAAAAAAATTAGGTTTTTTTCACCATGACAATGTACACTCAATATGACAGTCAATAAACATAACTTCTAAACTACACATAAAAATGAGATAATATTGCCTGAAAATGCATTATTGTGAGTTTTACTCGAAACATATGCTTTTTTAAGGCTTGCAAACACAAAAAGTAGTTTTTTACTCAATATGACAGTAATATTCCTAAAATCCTGAGATAATGCCAAAAAAAGCAATAAAAATGTATTCCATCATAATTTCTAAACCAAACAGGCAAAATGTCTAAAAATAACTGTAATATTGAATTCATGTGAGTTTTACTAGAATCAGTTGTTTTTGTAAGGTTTGCAAATACAAAAATTAGGTGTTACTCTATATGAGAGTATACTGTTACATTTAATATGACAGTTATTTAAACATAACTCCTAAACTACAAATGCTAAATGGCTAATGATGCCTGAAATAATGCATCCTTAGGAGTTTTACTCGAAAAATATGCTTTTTTTAATCCTTGCAAACGCAGAAAGTAGTTTTTACTCAATGTGACAGTAATATTCTTAAAATCCTGAGATAATGCGAAAAAAGCAATAAAAATGTGTTCCATCATAATTTCTAAACCAAACATGCAAAATGTGTAAAAATGCCTGTAATATTGAATCCATGTGAGTTTGACTAGAATCAGTTTTTTTTGTAAGGTTTTACTTACTATGACAGTTATTTAAACTCTATGTATCTTTGTTAGTTTTACTAGAAAAAATATATTTTGAATGTTTACAAAAACAAAAGTTAGTTTGTTTTTACTCAATATGATTGTATAACTGTCATACTAAATCCATCCATTTCCTTCCGCTTATCCGAGGTCGTGTTGCGGGGGCTGCAGCCTAAGCAGAGAAGCCCAGCTACTTCGTCCAGCTCTTCTCGGGGGATCCCGAGGCGTACCCAGGCCAGCCAGCTGATATAATCTTCACAATGTGTCCTGTGTCTTCCCCGTGGCTTCCTGCCGTTTGGACTTGCCTTAACGAAAAAAGCAATACTAATGTATTCAAACACAACTCCTAAACAAAACATGTAAAATGTCTAAAATGCCTTTAATATTGAATCTATGTGAGTTTTACAAGAATCAGTTGTATTTGTAAGGTTTGCAAATACAAAAATTAGGTTTTACACTTAACTTTATAACTCAATATGTGTGGCAGTTTATAGTACCACACTCAAAATGACAGTTATTTAAACATAACTCCTAAACTACACATGACCATTTTCTAATAATGCATGAAGAAATGTATCTCTGTGAGTTTTACTAGTAACATTTTCTTTTGTAAGGTTTGCAAAGACACAAGTTAGTTTTTTTTTTACTCACTTTGACAGTATACTGTCACACTCAATTTCAGTTATTTAAACATAACTCCTAAACCACACATACAAAATGGCTAATAATGCCTGTAGAAATGTATCTTTGTGAGTTTTACTGGGAAACAATATTTTGTAAGGTTTGTAAAGACACAAGTTAGTTTTTTTTACTCAATATAACAGTATAACTGTCATACTATATATGAAAGTTATATAAACATAACTTCAAAACTACACATGAACATTTTGTAATAATGCATGAAGAAATGTATCTTTGTGAGTTTTACTAAAATGTTCTTTTGTAAGGTTTGCAAAGACACAAGTTAGTTTTTTTTACTCAATATGATAGTATCACTGTCATACTAAATAAGAAAGTTGTATAAACATAAGTTCAAAAATACACATGCAATCCGTCTAAAAATGCCTGTAATATTGAATCTATGTGAGTTTTACCAGAATCAGGTATTTTGGTAAGGTTTACATTACAAAAATTAGGTTTTACTCATAATGACAGTATAACTGCCACATTCAATATGGCAGTTATTTAAACATAACCCCTAAACCACATGCAAAATGGCTTATAATGCCTGGAGATGTATCTTTGTGAGTTTTACTAGAAAACATATAATTTGTAAGGTTTTTAAAGACACAAGTTAGTTTTTTTTACTCAATATAATAGTATAACTGTCATACTAAATGTATCCATTTTCTTCCGCTTATCCGAGGTCGGGTTGCGGGGGCAGCAGCCTAAGCAGAGAAGCCCAGACTTCCCTCTCCCCAGCCACTTCGTCCAGCTCTTCTCGGGAGATCCCGAAGCGTTCCCAGGCCAGCCGGCTGACATAGTCTTCCCAATGTGTCCTGGGGCTTCCCCGTGGCCTCCTGCCGGTCGGACTTGCCCTAACGAAAAAAGCAATTAAAATGTATTCAAACACAACTCCTAAACCAAACATGTGAAATGTCTAAAATGCCTGCAATATTGAATCTATGTGAGTTTTACTACAATCAGTTGTTTTGTAAGGTTTGCAAATACAAAAATTAGGTTTAACACTTAATGACAGTATAACTGCCACACTCAATTTGACAGTTAATAAAACATAACTCCTAAACTACACATGAACATTTTCTAATAATGCATGAAGAAATGTATCTTTTGTGAGTTTTACTAGTAACATTTTCTTTTGTAAGCATTGCAAAGACACAAGTTAGTTTGTTTTACTCACTATGACTTTACTGTCACACTCAATATGACAGTTATTTAAACATAAATCCTAAACCGCACATGCAAAATGGCTAATAATGCCTGTAGAAATGTATCTTTGAGTTTTACTGGGAAAAATATTTTGTAAGGTTTGTAAAGACACAAGTTAGTTTTTTTTTTTTACTCAATATGACAGTAATACTAAATATGAAAGTTATATAAACACAACTCCAAAACCAAACATGCAATTATGTCTAAAAATGACTGTGATATTGTATCTGTGAGTTTTACTACAATCAATTGTTTTTGTAAGGTTTGCAAATACAAAATTTAGGTTTTACTCACAATGACAGTTATTTAAACATAAATCCTAAACAACAAATGCAAATAGCTAATAATGCTTGGAGAACTGTATCTTTGTTATAGAGAGCCTGCTGACCAACAGCATCTCTGTCTGGACTGGAGCCTGCAGTGCCTCAGACTGGAAGTCTCTCCAGAGAGTGGTGAGGACGGCGGAAAAGATCTTCAGGAACCCTCTTCCTCCTATCCAGGAGATCGCAAAAAGCGCTGCCTGACCAGGGCTCAGAAAATTTGCAAAGACTCCTCCCACCCCCACCAAGGACTGTTTTCACTGCTGGACTCTAGAAAGAGGTTCCGCAGCCTCCGAAGCAGAACCTCCAGCTTCTTCCCTCAGGCCGTAAGACTCTTGAACGCATTATAATTAAATTATCCCCTCAACTCCCCTTAAAAATGGATTAACTCGCTGGAATAAAAAAAAAACCCAATATAACATACACCCATAAACGTGGGCGCATGTGGAAAAAGTGCAATATATTTATCTGCACAGTAATCTTTTTATTTATTTATATATATTTAAGTATATTTATTTATTTTATATATATATTTATTTATTATTTATATTTATTTATATATGCAACTTATTGCTTTTTTATCCTGCACTACCATGAGCTTATGTAACGAAATTGTGTTATCTGTGCTGTAAAGTTCAAATTTGAATGACAATAAAAAGAAAGTCTAAGTCTTTACCAGAATAATGATCTTTTGTAAGGTTTGCAAAGACGCAAGTTAGTTGGTTTTTTTCTCAATATGACAGTATAACTGTCATACTAAATATGAAAGTTGTAAAAACATAACTCCAAAACCAAACAAGCAATCCGTCTAAAAATGCATGTAATATTGAATCTATGTGAGTTTTACCAGAATCAGGTATTTTGGTAAGGTTTACAATTACAAAAATTTGGTTTTACTCATGACAGTATACCTGCCACATTCAATTTGACATTAATTTAAACATAACTCCTAAACCACACATGCACAATGGCTAATAATACCTGGGGAAATGTCTCTTCGTGAGTTTTACTAGAAAAAATATATTGTGTAAGGTTTGTAAAGACACAAGTTTTTTTTTTTTACTCAATATAACAGTATAGCTGTCTTACTAGATATAAATAAATAAATAAATGGGTTGTACTTGTATAGCGCTTTTCTACCTTCAAGGTACTCAAAGCGCTTTGACACTACTTCCACATTTACCCATTCACATACTGATGGAGGGAGCTGCCATGCAAGGTGCTAACCAGCACCCATCAGGAGCAAGGGTGAAGTCTTGCTCAGGACACAACGGACATGACGAGGTTGGCACTAGGTGGGGATTGAACCAGGGACCCTCGGGTCGCGCACGGCCATTCTTCCACTGCGCCAAACATTACTCCAAAACCAAACATGTATTATGTCTAAAAATGCCTGTAATATTGTATCTGTGTGAGTTTTACTAGAATCAGTTGTTTTTGTAAGGTTTTCAAATACCAAAATTAGGTTTTATTTACTTTGACAGTTATTTAAACATAACTCCTAACCAACAATGGCAAAACGGCTAATAATGCTTGGAGAAATGTATCTTTGTTTGTTTTACTAGAATGATTATATTTTGTAAAGATTGCAAAGACACAAGTTAGTTTGTTTTACTCACTATGACTTTACGGTCACACTCCATATGACAGTTATTTAAACATATCTTCTAAACCACACATGCAAAATGGCTAATAATGACTGTTGAAATGTATCTTTGTGAGTTTTACTGGGAAAACAATATTTTGTAAGGTTTGTAAAGACACAAGTTAGTGTTTTTTTATTAAATATAACAGTATAGCTGTCATACATATGAAAGTTATAGAAACATAACTCCAAAACCAAACATGTATTATGTCTAAAAATGCCTGCAATATTGTATCTGTGTGAGTTTTACTAGAATCAGTTGTTTTTGAAAGGTTTGCAAATACAAAATTTAGGTTTTACTCACTATGACAGTTATTTGAACATAACTCCTAAACAACAAATGCAAAATAGCTAATAATGCTTGGAGAGATGTATCTTTGTTATAGCGAGCCTGCTGACCAACAGCATCTCTGTCTGGACTGGAGCCTGCAGTGCCTCAGACTGGAAGTATCTCCAGAGAGTGGTGAGGACGGCGGAAAAGATCATCAGGACTCCTCTTCCTCCTATCCAGGAGATCGCAAAAAGTGCTGCCTGACCAGGGCTCAGAAAATTTGCAGAGACTCCTCCCACCCCCACCAAGGACAGTTTTCACTTCTGGACTCTAGAAAGAGGTTCCGCAGCCTCCGAAGCAGAACCTCCAGCTTCTGTAACAGCTTCTTCCCTCAGGCCGTAAGACTCTTGAACGCATCATAATTAAATTATCTCCGCAACTCCCCTCAAAATTAATTAACTCGCTGGAATGAAAAAAACAATATAACATACACCCATAAACGTGGGCGCATGTGGAAAAAGTGCAATATATTTATCTGCACAGTAATCTATTTATCTATTTATATATATATATTTATTTTATATATATATATATATATATATATATATATATATATATATATATATATATATATATATATATATATACATATATAGTATTTATATATTTATTTATCGAAATATGCACCTTATTGCTTTTTTATCCTGCACTACGACATTTCGTTCTTATCTGTGCTGTAAAGTTCAAATTTGAATGACAATAAAAAGAAAGTCTAAGTCTAAGTCTAAGTCTTTACTAGAATAACGATCTTTTGTAAGGTTTGCAAAGACACAAGTTAGTTTTTTTTTTACTCAATGGTAATATACAGTATAACTGTCATACTAAATATGAAAGGTGTATAATCATAACTCCAAAACCAAACATGCAATCCGTCTAAAAATGCATGTAATATTGAATCTATGTGAGTTTTACCAGAATCGGGTATTTTGGTAAGGTTTACAATTACAAAAATTAGGTTTCACTCACAATGTGTCCTGGGTCTTCCCCGCGGCCTCCTGCCCGTCGGACTTGCCCTAATGAAAAAAGCAATACAAATGTATTCAAACACAACTCTAAACCAAACATGTAAAATGTCTACAAATGCCTGTAATATTGAATCTATGTGAGTTTTACCAGAATCAGGTATTGTGGTATGGTTAACATTTACAAAAATTAGGTTTTACTCATAATAACAGTATAACTGCCACGTTCAATTTGACATTTTTTTAAACATAACTCCTAAACCACATGTGCACAATGGCTAATAATGCCTGGAGAAATGTCTCTTTGTGAGTTTTACTGGGAAAAAAAACATTTTTTAAGGTTTGTACAGATACAAGTTAGTTTTTTTAATTCAATATGACAGTATTACTGTCATACAAAATATGAAAGTTATATAAACATTACTCCAAAACCAAACATGCATTATGTCTAAAAATGCCTATAATATTGTATCCATGTGAGTTTTAGTAGAATCATTTGTTTTCATAAGGTTTGCAATTACAAAATATGGGTTTTACTCACTATGACAGTATACTGTCACACTCAATCTGACGATTATTTAAACATAAGTCCTAAACCACACATGCAAAATGGCTAATAATGCCTTGAGTTATGTATCTTTGTGAGTTTTACTAGAAAAAATATATTTTGTAATGTTTGCAAAGACCCAAGTTAGTTTTTTACTTAATATGACAGTATTACTGTCATACTAAATCCATCCATTTTCTTCCTGCTTATCCGAGGTCAGGTTGCGGGGGCAGCAGCCTAAGCAGAGAAGCCCAGACTTTCCTCTCCCCAGCCACTTTGTCCAGCTCTTCTCGGGGGATCCCGAGGCATTTACAGGCCAGCCAGGAGACATAAATAGATAGATACATAGATAGTACTTTATTGATTCCTTCAGGAGAGTTCCCTCAGGAAAATTTAAATTCCAGCAGTAGTGTACAAAATTGTAAAAAGTGAAAAGTAAATAATGGGGGTATAAATTGAAACAAAATAGAAACATATTACAATAGAATAAAAATAAAAAGCAACAATGAGAATAAAAATACAACAGTAAAATAAGAATATAACAAGAGAAACTAGGCAGTAGTGACCATGTTTTGAAAAAATATTGCACTCTTATTGATTTGCATCCCCTGTCATCCTAGTAGCCCCCCTCCCCCCAGAGAAGAGTTGTACAGTCTAATGGGGTGTGGGACAAAGGACAGCCGCCTCAGGAAGTACAGCTCTGTCCTTTCCTGTACAAGTGGTCTGTGTTAACAGTCTAGTCCAGCTTATTGTCCACCCACACCCCGAGGTACTTGAATGATAGTCTTCCCAATGTGTCCTGGGTCTTCCCCGTGGCCTCCTGCTGGTCGGCCTTGCCCTAACGAAAATAGCAATAAAAAATGTATTCAAACACAACTCCTAAACCAAACATGTAAAATGTCTAAAAATGCCTGTAAAATTGAATCTATGTTTTACTAGAATCAATTGTTTTCATAAGGTTTGCATATACAAAATTAGGTTTTACACATAATGACAGTATAACTGCCACACTCATATGACAGTTATTTAAACATAACTCCTAAACCACACATGAAAAATGTCTAATAATGCGTGAAGAAATGTATCTTTGTGATTTTTATTAGAAACGTTTTCTTTTGTGAGGTTTGCAAAGACACAAGTTAGTTTTTTTTACTCAATATGACAGTGTAACTGCCACACTCACTATGACAGTTATTTAAACATAACTCCTAAACTCATACTTGCTAACATTGAGACCTCCGATTTCAGGAGGTGGGGGTGGGGAAGGCATGGTCGGGGGTGGGGTGGGGGCGTGGTTAAGAGGGGAGGAGTATATTTAGAGCTAGAATTCACTAAGTCAAGTATTTCATATATATATATATATATATATATATATATATATATATATATATATATATATATATATATATATATATATATATATATATATATAATATATATATATATATATATAAAGTCAAGATTTTTTATATATGTGTGTATATATATATAAAATACATATATATATATATATATATATATATATATATATATATATATATATATATATATATATATGTATATATATATATATATATATACATACACACATATATAAAAAAATCTTGACTTTCAGTGAATTCTAGCTATATATATATATATATATATATATATATATATATATATATATATATATATATATATATATATATATATATATATATATATATACATATATATATATATATATATATATATATGTATGTGTGGGGAAAAAATCACAAGACTACTTCATCTCTACAGGCCTGTTTCATGAGGGGTTCCCTCAATCATCAGGAGATATAAGACATATATATATATATATATATATATATATATATATATATATATATATATATGTATATATATATATATATATATATATAAAATAAATACTTGAATTTCAGTTTTCATTTATTTACACATATACACACACATAACACTCATCTACTCATTGTTGAGTTAAGGGTTGAATTGTCCATCCTTGTTCTATTCTCTGTCACTATTTTTATAACCATGCTGAACACCCTCTCTGATGATGCATTGCTGTGTGGCACGCACAAAAGTGCTTTCATCAAATGCACGAGAGTCTGGAATTTTCCATCCCTCCCGAGCATGGCCAAAAACCGGTCAATCTTTGCTTCCTGAGGAAGATCTTCACTGCCAAGCACTTGGCAGTGAAGACTTCTTCCCGGAGGCTATCCAGGTCCAATCGCAGCTGCGGCTTGGAACTTATAAGCGTGTTTCTTCATCTTACTCGTCGTCGGCGTCGCCATGGCTGTCTCTTCCGCGTTCTTCTGCTTCGTCTCCTTGTTGTGTGCGCAGTTGTGCACTGCACTCTCTAAAAGCCCTGTATGTTATTGTCACATATGCATGTACAATAGATGGCAGTATTGCCCTGTTTAAAGAGTGTCACAACATTGCTGTTTACGGCAGACAAACTGCTTTACGGTAGACGAAAACGTGACTGCTGTTGTTTTGTGTTGTTACCGCGCTGGGAGGACGTGAATGAAACTACCTAACAATAAACCCACATAAGAAACCAAGAACTCGCCCTCGATCATTCTACAGTTATAACGTGATTGGTCAGGCATGCTGTTTATATCGTGGGAAAGCAGACCTGAATACAGGCTGTCCTCACTCAGATCAGCCTGAATTTCGGGAGATTTTCGGGAGAAAATTTGTCCCGGGAGGTTTTCGGGAGAGGCGCTGAATTTCGGGAGTCTCCTGGAAAATCCAGGAGGCTTGGCAAGTATGCCTAAACTACACATAAAAAATGGCTAATAATGCCTGAAATAAGGCATTCTTGTGAGTTTTACTCGAAACATATGCTTTTTTAAGGCTTGCAAACACAAAAAGTATTTGTTTTCCTCAATATGACAGTAGAGTTCTTAAAATCCTGAGATAATGCGAAATAAGCAAAAACAATGTATTCCATCATAATTCCTACACCAAATAAGCAAAATATCTAAAAATGCCTGTAATATTGAATCTGTGTGAGTTTTACTAAAATCAGTTGTTTTGGTAAGGTTTACAAATACAAAAATGAGGTTTTACTCTTTATGACAGTTATTTAAACATAACTCCATCCATCCAGCCATCCATTTTCTTCCGCTTATCCGAGGTCGGGTCGCGGGGGCTGCAGCCTAAGCAGGGAAGCCCAGACTTTCCTCTCCCCAGCTACTTCGTCCAGCTCCTCCCGGGGAATCCTGGGGCGTTCCCAGGCCAGCCGGGAGAGATAAGCTTCCCCGTTTCCTGGGTCTTCCTGGGCCTCCTAACGGTCGGACGTGCCCGAAACACCTCCCTAGGGAGGCGTTCGGGTGGCATCCTGACCAGATGACCGAACCACCTCATCTGGCTCCTCTCGAAATGGAGGAGCAATGGCTTTACTTTGAGCTCCTCCCGGATGACAGAGCTTCTCACCCTATCTCTAAGGGAGAGCCCCGCCATCCGGCGGAGGAAACTCATTTCGGCCGCTTGTACCCGTGATTTTGTCCTTAGGTGAGGATGGGAACGTAGATCGACCGGTAAATCGAGAGCTTTGCCTTCCGGCTCAGCTCCTTCTTCACCACAACGGATCAATACAGCGTCCGCATTACTGAAGATGCCGCACCGTTCCGCCTGTCAATCTCACGATCCACTCTTCCCTCACTCGTGAACAAGACTCTGAGGTCCTTGAACTCCTCCACTTGGGGCAAGATCTCCTCCCCAACCCGGAGATGGCACTCCACCCTTTTCCGGGCAAGAACCATGGACTCGGACTTGGAGGTGCTGATTCACATCCCAGTCACTTCACACTCGTCTGTGAACCGATCCAGTGAGGGCTGAAGATCTTGGCCAGATGAAGCCATCAGGACCACATCATCTGCAAATAGCAGAGACCTAATCCTGCAGACACCAAACCGGATCCCCTCAACGCCCTGACTGCGCCTAGAAATTCTGTCCATAAAGGTTATGAACAGAATCGGTGACAAAGGGCAGCCTTGGCGGAGTCCAACCCTCACTGGAAACGGGTCCGCATTGTCGGACCAAGCTCTGACTCTTGCAAAGGGAGCGAACCGCCACAATAAGACAGTCCGTTACCCCATACTCTCTAAGCACTCCCCACAGGACTTCCAGGGGTAAATGGTCGAATGCCTTCTCCAAGTCCATAAAGCACAAACTCCCATGCACCCTCAAGGACCCTGCCGAGAGTATAAAGCTGGTCCGCAGTTCCACGACCAGGACGTAAACCACACTGTTCCTCCTGAATCCGAGGTTCGACTATCTATCTTGCCTCTTCTCCAGTACACATGAATAGACCTTACCGGGAAGACTGAGGAGTGTGATCTCACGATAGTTGAAACACACCCTCTGGTTCCCCTTCTTAAAGAGAGGAACCACCACCCCGGTCTCCCAATCCAGAAGTACCGCCCCCGATGTCCACGCGATGTTGCAGAGTCTTGTCAACCAAGACAGCCCCACAGCATCCAGAGCCTTAAGGAACTCCGGACGGATCTCATCCACCCCCAGGGCGTTGCCATTGAGGAGCTTTTTAACTACCTTGGCATCCTCAGCCCCAGAAATAGGAGAGCCCACCACAGATTCCCCAGGCACTGCTTCCTCATAGGAAGACATGTTGGTGGGATTAAGGAGGTCTTCGAAGTATTCCCTCCACCGATCAATAACAGCTGCAGTAGAGGTCAGCAGCGCACCATCCTCACCATACCGGTGAGGATGGTGAGGATGGTTTCCCCCTTGAGCCGGCGGATGGTGGTCCAGAATCGCTTCGAAGCCGTCTGGAAGTCGTTTTCCATGGCTTCTCCAAACTCCTCCCATGTCCGAGTTTTTGCCTCTGCGACCGCTGAAGTCGCACTTCGCTTGGCCTGTCGGCTGCCTCTGGAGTCCCATGAGCCAAAAGGACCCGATAGGCTCTTTCTTCAGCTTGACGGCATCCCTCACTGCTGGTGTCCACCAGCGGGTTCTAGGATTACCGCCACGACAGGCACCAAACTCCTTGCGGCCACAGCTCCAATCAGCCGGCTCGACAAGAGAGGCACGGAACATGGTCCACTCAGACTCAATGTCCAGCGCCTCCCTCGTGACATGTTCAAAGTTCTTCCGGAGGCGTTCCCAGCAAACCCTCACGATGCGATGGTGGCATCCTCCCCCACCATCGCAGCCAACTCACCACCAGGTGGTGATCGGTAGAAAGCTCCGCCCCTCTCTTCACCCGAGTGTCCAAAACATGAGACCGCAAATCCGATGACACAACTACAAAATCGATCATGGAACTGCGGCCTGGGGTGTCCTGGTGCCAAGTGCACATATGGACACCCTTATGTTTGAACTTGGTGTTTGTTATTGACAATCTGTGACGAGCACAAAAGTCCAATAACAAAACACCACTCGGGTTCAGATCCGGGCGGCCATTCTTCCCAATCACGCCTCTCCAGGTTTCACTGTTGTTGCCAAGATGAGCGTTGAAGGCCCCCAGTAGAACGAGGGAATCACCCGGTGGAGCACTTTCCAGTACTCCCTCGAGTGAATCCAAAAAGGGTGGGTACTCTGAGCTGCCGTTTGGCGCGTAAGGCCAAACAACAGTCAGGACCCGTCCCCCCACCCGAAGGCGGAGGAAAGCTACCCACTGGTCCACTGGGTTGAACTCCAACGTGCAGGCTTTGAGCCGGGGGGCAACAAGAATTGCCACCCGAGTCCGTCGCCTCTCAACGCAAGCATTATAACTACAAAACAACAAATGCTAATAATGCTTGGAAAAATGTATCTTTGTTAGTTTTACTAGAATAATAATCTTTTGTAAGGTTTGCAGACACAAGTTTTTTTTTTTTTACTCAATATGACAGTATAACTGTCATACTAAATATGAAAGTTGTATAAACATATCTCCAAAACCAAACATGCAATCCATCTAAAGATGCCTGTAATATTGAATCTATGAAAAATAGTTTTTTTACTCAATATGACAGTATAACTGTCATACTAAATCCATCCATTTTCTTCCGCTTATCCGAGGTCGGGTTGCGGGGGCAGCAGCCTAAGCAGAGAAGCCCCAGCCACTTTGTCCAGCTCTTCTCGGGGGATCCCGAGGCGTTCCCAGGCCAGCCTGAGACATAGTCTTCCCAATGTGTCCTGGGTCTTCCCCGTGGCCTCCTGCCGATCGGACTTGCCCTAACGAAAAAAAGCAATAAAAATGTATTCAAACATGTGAAATGTCTAAAAATGCCTGTAATATTGAATCTATGTGAGTTTTACTAGAATCAGTTGTTTTTGTAAGGTTTGCAAATACAAAAATTTGGTTTTACACATAATAACAGTATAACTGCCACATTCAATATGACAGTTATTTAAACATATTTCCTAAACCACACATGAAAAATGTCTAATAATGCCTGGAAAACATTATTTTTGTGAGTTTTACTGGAAAAACATAGTTTGTAATGTTTGTAAAGACACAAGTTAGTTTTACTCAAGATGACAGTATAACTGTCATAATACATATGAAAGTTATATAAACATAATTCCAAAACCAAACATGCATTATGTCTAAAAATACCTGTAAAATTGTATCAATGTGAGTTTTACTAGAATCATTTTTTGCGATGAGGTGGCGACTGAGGTGTACCCCGCCTTCCGCCCGATTGTAGCTGAGATAGGCTCCAGCGCCCCCTGCCACCCCAAAAGGGAATAAGCGGTAGAAAAAAGGATGGATGGGCATTTTTTGTTGTCGTTACTAAATCCATCCATTTTCTTCCGCTTAACCGAGGTCGGGTTGCGGGGGCAGCAGCCTAAACAGAGAAGCCCAGACTTCCCTCTCCCCAGCCACTTCTTCCAGCTCTTCTCGGGGGATCCTGAGGCGTTCCCAGGCCAGCCGGGAGACATAATCTTCCCAATGTGTCCTGGGTCTTCCCCGTGGCCTCCTGCCGGTCGGACTTGCCCTAAACACCTCCCTCGGGAGGCGTTCGGGTGGCATCCTGAGCAGATGCCCGAACCACCTCATCTGGCTCTTCTCAACTTGGAGGAGCAGCGCTTTACTCTGAGTTCCTCCCGGATGACAGAGCTTCTTATCCTATCTCTAAGGGAGAGACCCGCCACCCGGCGGAGGAAACTCAATTTGGCCGCTTGTACCCGGGATCTTGTCTTTTCGGTCATAACCATGACCATAGGTGCAGGATGAGAATGTAGATCGACCGGTAAATTTAGAGCTTTTAATTCTGGCTCAGCTCCTTCTTCACCACAATGGATCGATATAGCGTCCTCATTACTGAAGACGCCGCACCGATCCGCCTGTGGATCTCATGATCCACTCTTCCCTCACTCGTGAACAAGACTCCTAGGTACTTGAACTCCTCCACTTGGGGCCATCTAGTATGTGCCATCGCCTCCTCAACCTGGAAATGGCACCCCACCCTTTACCGGGTGAGAACCATTGACTCGGACTTGGAGGTGCTGATTCTCATCCCAGTCGCTTCATACTCGGCCATCCAATGAGAGCTGGAGATCCTGGCCAGTTGAAGCCATCAGGACCACATCAACTGCAAAAAGCAGAGACCTAATCCTGCAACCACCAAACCAGATCCCCTCAACGCCATGACTGCAATTCTGTCCATAAAAGTTAACAACAGAATCGGTGACAAAAGGCTGTCCTACACTGATCATACAGGGAGCGACCCGCCACAATCAGACAGTCCGATACCCCATACTCTTGTCTTTGAGCCGGGGGGACAACAAGAATTGCCACCCCAGCCTCTCATTGCTTGCAACGCCATAGTGGAAGAGAGTCCAACTATATCTAGCCGGAACTTCTCCACCTCGCACACCAGCTCAGGCTCCTTCCCTCCCAGCGAGGTGACATTTCACGTCAGAAGAGCTAGCTTATGTAGCCAATGATCGGACCGCCAAGTGCCCTGCCTTCGGCTGCCGCTCAGCTCACACTGCACCCGACCTCTATAACCCAGCCCATGAGTGGTGAGCCCATTGGTGGAGGGAACCACGTTGCTTCATTGAGCTGAGCCAGCCAACAGGCGCTCGCCATCATGCCCCACCTCTGGGGCTGGCTCCACGGGGAGCCACGGTGACCCACGTCCGGGCGAAGAAAAATCTAGGACCTCGATTTGAACTTTTCATAAAGGTCTTTGAGCTGCTCTTTGTCTGACCCCTCACCTAGGACCTATTTGTCTTGGGAGAGCCTACGATTGATTGATGCCTGAAATAATGCAATCTTGGGAGTTTAACTCAAAACATATGCTTTTTTAAATCTTGCAAACATAAAAGGAGTCTTTTACTCAATATGACAGTAATGTTCTAAAAATCCTGAGATAATACGAAAAAAGCAAATTCCATTATAATTTCTAAACTAAACATGCAAAATGTGTAAAAATGCCTGTAATATTGAATCAATGTATGTTTTACTAGAATCAGTTGTGTTTGAAAGGTTTGCAATTACAAAAATTAGTTTTTTTTCACCATGATAATGTACACTCAATAACAGTAAATTAAACATAACTCCTAAACTACTCATAAAAATGAGCTAATATTGCCTGAAACAATGCATTCTTGTGAGTTTTACTCGAAACATATGCTTTTTTAAGGCTTGCAAACACAAAAAGTAGTTTTTTACTCAATATGACAGTAATGTTCTTAAAATTATGAGATAATGCGAAAAAAGCAATAAAAATGTATTCCAACATATTTCCTAAACCAACAATGCAATATGTCTAAAAATGCCTGTAATACTATATCCATGTGAGTTGTAATAGAATCAGTTGTTTTAGTAAGGTTTGCAAAAACAAAAATTAGGTTTTACTCTTTATGAAAGTAAACTGTCTCAATCAATATGACAGTTTTTTAATCATAACTCCTAAACTACTAATGCAAAATGGCTAATAATGTTTGAAATAATTGATCCTTGGGAGTTTTCCTCGAAACATGTGCTTTTACTTAAGTCTTGCAAACACAAAAAGTATATTTTTACTCAATATGACAGTAATGTTCTTAAAATCCTGAGATAATGCGAAAAATCAATGAAAATATATTCAATCATATTTCCTAAATCAAACATGCAAAATGTGTAAAAATGCCTGTAATATTGAATTTATGTGAGTTTTACTATAATCGGTTGTGTTTGAAATTTTTGCAAATACAAAAATTGGTTTTTTTTCACCATGACAATGTACACTCAATATGACAGTAAATTAAACATAACTCCTAAACTACACTTAAAAAAGAGCTAATATTGCCTGAAATAATGCATTCTTGTGAGTTTTACTCGAAACATATGCTTTTTTAAGGCTTGCAAACACAAAAAGTAGTTTTTTACTCAATATGACAGTAATGGTCTTAAAATCCTGAGATAATGCGAAAAAAGCAATAAAAATGTATTAAATCATAATTTCTAAACTAAACATGCAAAATGTGTAAAAATGCCTGTATTATTGAATCCATGTGAGTTTTACAAGAATCAGTTGTTTTAGTAAAGTTTGCAAAACAAAAATTAGGTTTTACTCTTTATGAAAGTAAACTGTCACACTCAATATGACAGTTTTTTAATCATAACTCCTAAACTACTCATGCAAAATGGCTAATAATGTTTGAAATAATGGATTCTTGGGAGTTTTCCTCGAAACATATGCTTTCTTAAGGCTTGCAAACACAAAAGGTATTTTTTCACTCAATATGACAGTAATGTTCTTAAAATCCTGAGATAATGCGAAAAAAGCAATAAAAATGTATTCAATCATAATTTCTAAACTAAACATGCAAAATGTGTAAAAATGCCTGTATTTTTGAATCCATGTGAGTTTAACTAGAATCAGTTGTTTTAGTAAGGTTTGCAAAAACAAAAATTACGTTTTACTCTTTATGAAAGTAAACTGTCACACTCAATATGACATTTATTTAATCATAACTCCTAAACTACACATGCAAAATGTCTAATGATGCCTCAAATAATGCATTCTCCGGAGTTTTACTCGAAACATATGCTTTTTCAAATCTTGCAAACACAAAAAGTCGTTTTTTACTCAATATGACAGTAATATTCCTAAAATACTGAGATATTGCGAAAAAAGCAATGAAAATATATTCAATCATATTTCCTAAATCAAACATGCAAAATGTGTGAAAATGCCTGTAATATTGAATCCATGTGAGTTTTACTAGATTAGGTTGTTTGAAATTTTTGCAAATACAAAAATTAGGTTTTTTTCAACATGACTCAATATGACAGTAAATTAAACATAACTCCTAACCTACACTTAAAAATTAGCTAATGTTGCCTGAAATAATGCATTCTTGTGAGTTTTACTCGAAACATATGCTTTTTTAAGGCTTGCAAACACAAAAAGTAGTTTGTATTCAATATGACAGTAATGTTCTTAAAATTCTGAGATAATGCGAAAAAAGCAATAAAAATGTATTCCAACATAATTCCTAAACCAACAATGCAAAATGTCTAAAAATGCCTGTAATATTAAATCCATGTGAGTTTTACTAGAATCAGTTGTTTTAGTAAGGTTTGCAAAAACAAAAATTAGGTTTTACTCTTTATGAAAGTAAACTGTCACAATCAATATGACAGTTTTGTAATCATAACTCCTAACTACACATGCAAAATGGCTAATGATGCCTCAAATAATGCATTCTACGGAGTTTTACTCTGAACATATGCTTTTTTAAATCTTGCAAACACAAAAAGTAGTTTTTTACTCAATATGACAGTTATAACCCTAAAATCCTGAGATAATGCGAAAAAAGCAATAAAAATGTATTCAATCATAATTTCTTAACTAAACATGCAAAATTTGTAAAAATGCCTGTAATATTGAATCCATGTGAGTTTTCGGTTGTGTTTGAAATTTTTGAAAATAAAAAATTCTGTTTTTTTCACCATGACAAGTACACTCAATATGACAGTAAATAAACATAACTCCTAAACTACACATAAAAATGAGCTAATATTGCCTGAACTAATGCATTATTGTGAGTTTTACTCGAAACATAAGCTTTTTTAAGGCTTTTAAACACAAAAAGTAGTTTTTTACTCAATATGACAGTAATGGTCTTAAAATCCTGAGATAATGCGAAAAAAGCAATAAAAATGTATTCCAACATAATTCCTAAACCAACAATGCAAAATGTCTAAAAATGCCTGTAATATTAAATCCATGTGAGTTTTACTAGAATCAGTTGTTTTTATAAGGTTTGCAAATACAAAAATTAAGTTTTACTCACTATGACAGTATACTGTCACACTCAATATGACAGTTATTTAAAAATAACTCCTGACTACACATGCAAAATGGCTAATGATGCCTCAAATAATGCATTCTACAGAGTTTTACTCGAAACATATGCTTTTCAAATCTTGCAAACACAAAAAGTAGTTTTTTACTCAATATGACAGTAATAATCCTAAAATCCTGAGATAATGCGAAAAAAGCAATGAAAATATATTCAATCATATTTCCTAAATCAAACATGCAAAATGTGTAAAAATGCCTGTAATATTGAATCCATGTGAGTTTTACTAGAATCGGTTGTGTTTGAAATTTTTGCAAATACAAAAATTAGGTTTTTTTCACCATGACAATGTACACTCAATATGACAGTAAATTAAACATAACTCCTAAACTACACTTAAAAAAGAGCTAATATTGCCTGAAATAATGCATTCTTGTGAGTTTTACTCGAAACATATGCTTTTTTAAGGCTTTTAAACACAAAAAGTAGTTTTTTACTCAATATGACAGTAATGGTCTTAAAATTCTGAGATAATGCGAAAAAAGCAATAAAAATGTATTCAATCATAATTTCTAAACTAAACATGCAAAATGTGTAAAAATGCCTGTATTATTGAATCCATGTGAGTTTTACTAGAATCAGTTGTTTTAGTAAAGTTTGCAAAACAAAAATTAGGTTTTACTCTTTATGAAAGTAAACTGTCACACTCAATATGACCGTTTTTTAATCATAACTCCTAACTACACATGCAAAATGGCTAATGATGCCTCAAATAATGCATTCTACGGAGTTTTACTCTGAACATATGCTTTTCAAATCTTGCAAACACAAAAAGTAGTTTTTTACTCAATATGACAGTAATATTCCTAAAATCCTGAGATAATGCGAAAAAAGCAATGAAAATATATTTAATCATATTTCCTAAATCAAACATGCAAAATGTGTAAAAATGCCTGTAATATATAATCCATGTGAGTTTTACTAGAATCGGTTGTGTTTGAAATTTTTGCAAATACAAAAATTTGGTTTTTTTCACCATGACAATGTACACTCAATATGACAGTAAATTAAACATAACTCCTAAACTACACTTAAAAATGAGCTAATATTGCCTGAAATAATGCATTCTTGTGAGTTTTTTACTCAATATGACAGTAATATTCCTAAAATCCTGAGATAATGCGAAAAAAGCAATAAAAATGTTTTCCATCATAATTTTTAAACCAAACAGGCAAAATGTCTAAAAATAACTGTAATATTGAATTCATGTGAGTTTTACTAGAATCAGTTGTAAGGTTTGCAAATACAAAAATTAGGTTTTACTCTATATGAGAGTATACTGTTACATTTAATATGACAGTTATTTAAACATAACTCCTAAACTACAAATGCTAAATGGCTAATGATGCCTGAAATAATGCATCCTTAGGAGTTTTACTCGAAAAATGTGCTTTTTTTAATCCTTGCAAACACAGAAAGTAGTTTTTACTCAATGTGACAGTAATATTCTTAAAATCCTGAGATAATGCGAAAAAAGCAATAAAAATGTGTTCCATCATAATTTCTAAACCAAACATGCAAAATTTGTAAAAATGCCTGTAATATTGAATCCATGTGAGTTTTACTAGAATCAGTTGTTTTTGTAAGGTTTTACTTACTATGACAGTTATTTAAACTCTATGTATCTTTGTGAGTTTTACTAGAAAAAATATATTTTGAATGTTTACAAAAACAAAAGTTAGTTTTTTTTTTACTCAATATGATAGTATAACTGTCATACTAAATCCATCCATTTCCTTCCGCTTATCCGAGGTCGTGTTGCGGGGGCTGCAGCCTAAGCAGAGAAGCCCAGCTACTTGGTCCAGCTCTTCTCGGGGGATCCCGAGGCGTTCCCAGGCCAGCCAGCTGATATAATCTTCCCAATGTGTCCTGTGTCTTCCCCGTGGCTTCCTGCCGTTTGGACTTGCCTTAACGAAAAAAGCAATACTAATGTATTCAAACACAAGTCCTAAACATCCATCCATCCATCCATTTTCTACCGCTTATTCCCTTTGGGGTCGCGGGGGGCGCTGGAGCCTATCTCAGCTACAATCGGGCAGAAGGCGGGGTACACCCTGGACAAGTCGCCACCTCATCGCAAGTCCTAAACAAAACATGTAAAATGTCTAAAATGCCTTTAATATTGAATCTATGTGAGTTTTACAAGAATCAGTTGTATTTGTAGGGTTTGCAAACACAAAAAATAGGTTTTACACTTAACTTTATAACTCAATATGTGTGGCAGTTATACTACCACACTCAAAATGACAGTTATTTAAACATAACTCCTAAACTACTCATAAAAATGAGCTAATATTGCCTGAAATAATGCATAATTGTGAGTTTTACTCGAAACATATGCTTTTTTAAGGCTTGCAAACACAAAAAGTAGTTTTTTACTCAATATGACAGTAATATTCCTAAAATCCTGAGATAATGCGAAAAAAGCAATAAAAATGTTTTCCATCATAATTTTTAAACCAAACAGGCAAAATGTCTAAAAATGCCTGTAATATTAAATCCATGTGAGTTTTACTAGAATCAGTTGTTTTTTATAAGGTTTGCAAATACAAAAATTAAGTTTTACTCACTATGGCAGTATACTGTCACACTCAATATGACAGTTATTTAAAAATAACTCCTGACTACACATGCAAAATGGCTAATGATGCCTCAAATAATGCATTCTACAGAGTTTTACTCGAAACAAATCCTTTTCAAATCTTGCAAACAAAAAAAGTAGTTTTTTACTCAATATGACAGTAATATTCCTAAAATCCTGAGATAATGCGAAAAAAGCAATGAAAATATATTCAATCATATTTCCTAAATCAAACATGCAAAATGTGTAAAAATGCCTGTAATATTGAATCCATGTGAGTTTTACTAGAATCGGTTGTGTTTGAAATGTTTGCAAATGAAAAAAATTAGGTTTTTTTCACCATGACAATGTACACTCAATATGACAGTAAATAAACATAACTCCTAAACTACACATAAAAATGAGATAATATTGCCTGAAATAATGCATTATTGTGAGTTTTACTCGAAACATATGCTTTTTTAAGGCTTGCAAACACAAAAAGTAGTTTTTTACTCAATATGACAGTAATATTCCTAAAATCCTGAGATAATGCGAAAAAAGCAATAAAAATGTTTTCCATCATAATTTTTAAACCAAACAGGCAAAATGTCTAAAAATAACTGTAATATTGAATTCATGTGAGTTTTACTAGAATCAGATGTTTTTGTAAGGTTTGCAAATACAAAAATTAGGTTTTACTCTATATGAGAGTATACTGTTACATTTAATATGACAGTTATTTAAACATAACTCCTAAACTACAAATGCTAAATGGCTAATGATGCCTGAAATAATGCATCCTTAGGAGTTTTACTCGAAAAATATGCTTTTTTTAATCCTTGCAAACACAGAAAGTAGTTTTTACTCAATGTGACAGTAATATTCTTAAAATCCTGAGATAATGCGAAAAAAGCAATAAAAATGTGTTCCATCATAATTTCTAAACCAAACATGCAACATTTGTAAAAATGCCTGTAACATTGAATCCATGTGAGTTTTACTAGAATCAGTTGTTTTTGTAAGGTTTTACTTACTATGACAGTTATTTAAACTCTATGTATCTTTGTGAGTTTTACTAGAAAAAATATATTTTGAATGTATACAAAAACAAAAGTTTGTTTGTTTTTACTCAATATGATAGTATAACTGTCATACTAAATCCATCCATTTCCTTCCGCTTATCCAAGGTCGTGTTGCGGGGGCTGCAGCCTAAGCAGAGAAGCCCAGCTACTTCGTCCAGCTCTTCTCGGGGGATCCCGAGGCGTTCCCAGGCCAGCCAGCTGATATAATCTTCCCAATGTGTCCTGTGTCTTCCCCGTGGCTTCCTGCCGTTTGGACTTGCCTTAACGAAAAAAGCAATACTAATGTATTCAAACACAACTCCTAAACAAAACATGTAACATTTCTAAAATGCCTTTAATATTGAATCTATGTGAGTTTTACAAGAATCAGTTGTATTTGTAAGGTTTGCAAACACAAAAAATAGGTTTTACACTTAACTTTATAACTCAATATGTGTGGCAGTTATACTACCACACTCAAAATGACAGTTATTTAAACATAACTCTTAAACTACACATGACCATTTTCTAATAATGCATGAAGAAATGTATCTCTGTGAGTTTTACTAGTAACATTTTCTTTTGTAAGGTTTGCAAAGACACGAGTTAGTTTTTTTTACTCACTTTGACAGTATACTGTCACACTCAATTTCAGTTATTTAAACATAACTCCTAAACCACACATACAAAATGGCTAATAATGCCTGTAGAAATGTATCTTTGTGAGTTTTACTGGGAAACAATATTTTGTAAGGTTTGTAAAGACACAAGTTAGTTTTTTTTACTCAATATAACAGTATAACTGTCATACTATATATGAAAGTTATATAAACATAACTTCAAAACTACACATGAACATTTTGTAATAATGCATGAAGAAATGTATCTTTGTGAGTTTTACTAAAATGTTCTTTTGTAAGGTTTGCAAAGACACAAGTTAGTTTTTTTTACACAATATGATAGTGTCACTGTCATACTAAATAGGAAAGTTGTATAAACATAATTTCAAAACTACACATGCAATCCGTCTAAAAATTCCTGTAATATTGAATCTATGTGAGTTTTACCAGAATCAGGTATTTTGGTAAGGTTTACAATTACAAAAATTAGGTTTTACTCATAATGACAGTATAACTGCCACATTCAATATGGCAGTTATTTAAACATAACCCCTAAACCACATGCAAAATGGCTTATAATGCCTGGAGATGTATCTTTGTGAGTTTTACTAGAAAACATATAATTTGTAAGGTTTTTAAAGACACAAGTTAGTTTTTTTTACTCAATATAATAGTATAACTGTCATACTAAATGTATCCATTTTCTTCCGCTTATCCGAGGTCGGGTTGCGGGGGCAGCAGCCTAAGCAGTGAAGCCCAGACTTCCCTCTCCCCAGCCACTTCGTCCAGCTCTTCTCGGGAGATCCCGAAGCGTTCCCAGGCCAGCCGGCTGACATAGTCTTCCCAATGTGTCCTGGGGCTTCCCCGTGGCCTCCTGCCGGTCGGACTTGCCCTAACGAAAAAAGCAATTAAAATGTATTCAAACACAACTCCTAAACCAAACATGTTAAATGTGTAAAATGCCTGCAATATTGAATCTATGTGAGTTTTACTAGAATCAGTTGTTTTGTAAGGTTTGCAAATACAAAAATTAGGTTTAACACTTAATGACAGTATAACTGCCACACTCAATTTGACAGTTAATAAAACATAACTCCTAAACTACACATGAACATTTTCTAATAATGCATGAAGAAATGTATCTTTTGTGAGTTTTACTAGTAACATTTTCTTTTGTAAGCATTGCAAAGACACAAGTTAGTTTGTTTTACTCACTATGACTTTACTGTCACACTCAATATGACAGTTATTTAAACATAAATCCTAAACCGCACATGCAAAATGGCTAATAATGTCTGTAGAAATGTATCTTTGAGTTTTACTGAGAAAAATATTTTGTAAGGTTTGTAAAGACACAAGTTAGTTTTTGTTTTTTTTTACTCAATATGACAGTATTACTGTAATACTAAATATCAAAGTTATATAAACACAACTCCAAAACCAAACATGGATTATGTCTAAAAATGACTGTGATATTGTATCTGTGAGTTTTACTAGAATCAATTGTTTTTGTAAGGTTTGCAAATACAAAATTTAGGTTTTACTCACTATGACAGTTATTTAAACATAAATCCTAAACAACAAATGCAAATAGCTAATAATGCTTGGAGAACTGTATCTTTGTTATAGAGAGCCTGCTGACCAACAGTATCTCTGTCTGGACTGGAGCCTGCAGTGCCTCAGACTGGAAGTCTCTCCAGAGAGTGGTGAGGACGGCGGAAAAGATCTTCAGGAATCCTCTTCCTCCTATCCAGGAGATCGCAAAAAGCGCTGCCTGACCAGGGCTCAGAAAATTTGCAAAGACTCCTCCCACCCCCACCAAGGACTGTTTTCACTGCTGGACTCTAGAAAGAGGTTCCGCAGCCTCTGAAGCAGAACCTCCAGCTTCTTCCCTCAGGCCGTAAGACTCTTGAACGCATTATAATTAAATTATCCCCTCAACTCCCCTCAAAATGGATTAACTCGCTGGAATAAAAAAAAACCCAATATAACATACACCCATAAACGTGGGCGCATGTGGAAAAAGTGCAATATATTTATCTGCACAGTAATCTTTTTATTTATTTATATATATTTAAGTATATTTATTTATTTTATATGTATATTTATTTATTATTTATATTTATTTATATATGCACCTTATTGCTTTTTTATCCTGCACTACCATGAGCTTATGTAACGAAATTGTGTTATCTGTGCTGTAAAGTTCAAATTTGAATGACAATAAAAAGAAAGTCTAAGTCTTTACCAGAATAATGTTCTTTTGTAAGGTTTTCAAAGACACAAGTTAGTTCTTTTTACTCAATATGACAGTATAACTGTCATACTAAATATGAAAGTTGTAAAATCATAACTCCAAAACCAAACAAGCAATCCGTCTAAAAATGCATGTAATATTGAATCTATGTGAGTTTTACCAGAATCAGGTATTTTGGTAAGGTTTACAATTACAAAAATTTGGTTTTACTCATGACAGTATACCTGCCACATTCAATTTGACATTTATTTAAACATAACTCCTAAACCACACATGCACAATGGCTAATAATACCTGGGGAAATGTCTCTTTGTGAGTTTTACTAGAAAAATATATTGTGTAAGGTTTGTAAAGACACAAGTTAGTTGTTTTTTTTACTCAATATAACGGTATATGTCTTACTATAAATAAATAAATAAATAAATGGGTTGTACTTGTATAGCGCTTTTCTACCTTCAAGGTACTCAAAGCGCGTTGACACTACTTCCACATTTACCCATTCACACACACATTCACACACTGATGGAGGGAGCTGCCATGCAAGGCGCTAACCAGCACCCATCAGGAGCAAGGGTGAAGTGTCTTGCTCAGGACACAACGGACATGACGAGGTTGGCACTAGGTGGGGATTGAACCACGGACCCTCGGGTCGCGCACGGCCATTCTTCCACTGCGCCAAACATTACTCCAAAACCAAACATGTGTTATGTCTAAAAATGCCTGTAATATTGTAGATGTGTGAGTTTTACTAGAATCAGTTGTTTTTGTAAGGTTTTCAAATACCAAAATTAGGTTTTATTTACTTTGACAGTTATTTAAACATAACTCCTAACCAACAAATGCAAAACGGCTATTAATGCTTGGAGAAATGTATCTTTGTTTGTTTTACTAGAATGATTATATTTTGTAAAGTTTGCAAAGACACAAGTTAGTTTGTTTTACTCACTATGACTTTACGGTCACACTCCATATGACAGTTATTTAAACATAACTTCTAAACCACACATGCAAAATGGCTAATAATGACTGTTGAAATGTATCTTTGTGAGTTTTACTGGGAAAACAATATTTTGTAAGGTTTGTAAAGACACAAGTTAGTGTTTTTTTATTAAATATAACAGTATAGCTGTCATACATATGAAAGTTATAGAAACATAACTCCAAAACAAAACATGCATTATGTCTAAAAATGCCTGCAATATTGTATCTGTGTGAGTTTTACTAGAATCAGTTGTTTTTGAAAGGTTTGCAAATACAAAATTTAGGTTTTACTAACTATGACAGTTATTTGAACATAACTCCTACACAACAAATGCAAAATAGCTAATAATGCTTGGAGAGATGTATCTTTGTTATAACGAGCCTGCTGACCAACAGCATCTCTGTCTGGACTGGAGCCTGCAGTGCCTCAGACTGGAAGTATCTCCAGAGAGTGGTGAGGACGGCGGAAAAGATCATCAGGACTCCTCTTCCTCCTATCCAGGAGATCGCAAAAAGTGCTGCCTGACCAGGGCTCAGAAAATTTGCAAAGACTCCTCCCACCCCCACCAAGGACAGTTTTCACTTCTGGACTCTAGAAAGAGGTTTCGCAGCCTCCGAAGCAGAACCTCCAGCTTCTGTAACAGCTTCTTCCCTCAGGCCGTAAGACTCTTGAACGCATCATATTTAAATTATCTCCTCAACTCCCCTCAAAATTAATTAACTCGCTGGAATGAAAAAAACAATATAACATACACCCATAAACGTGGGCGCATGTGGAAAAAGTGCAATATATTTATCTGCACAGTAATCTATTTATCTATTTATATATATTTATATATATTTATTTATTATATATACGTACATATAGTATTTATATATTTATTTATCGAAATATGCACCTTAATGCTTTTTTATCCTGCACTACGACATTTTGTTCTTATCTGTGCTGTAAAGTTCAAATTTGAATGACAATAAAAAGAAAGTCTAAGTCTAAGTCTAAGTCTTTACTAGAATAACGATCTTTTGTAAGGTTTGCAAAGACACAAGTTAGGTTTTTTTTTGCTCAATGGTAATATACATTATAACTGTCATACTAAATATGAAAGGTGTATAATCATAACTCCAAAACCAAACATGCAATCCGTCTAAAAATGCATGTAATATTGAAACTATGTGAATTTTACCAGAATCAGGTATTTTGGTAAGGTTTACAATTACAAAAATTAGGTTTCACTCACAATGTGTCCTGGGTCTTCCCCGCGGCCTCCTGCCCGTCGGACTTGCCCTAATGAAAAAAGCAATAAAAATGTATTCAAACACAACTCTAAACCAAACATGTAAAATGTCTACAAATGCCTGTAATATTGAATCTATGTGAGTTTTACCAGAATCAGGTATTGTGGTATGGTTAACATTTACAAAAATTAGGTTTTACTCATAATAACAGAATAACTGCCACGTTCAATTTGACATTTATTTAAACATAACTCCTAAACCACATGTGCACAATGGCTAATAATGCCTCGAGAAATGTCTCTTTGTGAGTTTTACTGGAAAAAAAATATTTTTTAAGGTTTGTACAGATACAAGTTAGTTTTTTTTATTCAATATGACAGTATTACTGTCATACTAAATATGAAAGTTATATAAACATTACTCCAAAACCAAACATGCATTATGTCTAAAAATGCCTGTAATATTGTATCCATGTGAGTATTAGTAGAATCATTTGTTTTCATAAGGTTTGCAATTACAAAATATGGGTTTTACTCACTATGACAGTATACTGTCACACTCAATCTGACAGTTATTTAAACATAAGTCCTAAACCACACATGCAAAATGGCTAATAATGCCTTGAGTTATGTATCTTTGTGAGTTTTACTAGAAGAAATATATTTTGTAATGTTTGCAAAGACACAAGTTAGTTTTTTACTTAATATGACAGTATGACTGTCATACTAAATCCATCCATTTTCTTCCTGCTTATCCGAGGTCAGGTTGCGGGGGCAGCAGGCTAAGCAGAGAAGCCTAGACTTTCCTCTCCCCAGCCACTTCGTCCAGCTCTTCTCGGGGGATCCCGAGGCATTTTCAGGCCAGCCAGGAGACATAAATAGATAGAAAGATAGATAGTACTTTATTGATTCCTTTAGGAGAGTTCCCTCAGGAAAATTTAAATTCCAGCAGTAGTGTACAAAATTGTAAAAAGTGAAAAGTAAATAATGGGGGTATAAATTGAAACAAAATAGAAACATATTACAATAGAATAAAAATAAAAAGCAACAATGAGAATAAAAATATAACAGTAAAATAAGAATATAACAAGAGAAACTAGGCAGTAGTGACCATGTTTTGAAAAAATATTGCACTCTTATTGATTTGCATCCCCTGTCATCCTAGTAGCCCCCCTCCCCCCAGAGAAGAGTTGTACAGTCTAATGGCGTGTGGGACAAAGGACAGCCGCCTCAGGAAGTACAGCTCTGTCCTTTCCTGTACAAGTGGTCTGTGTTAACAGTATAGTCCAGCTTATTGTCCACCCACACCCCAAGGTACTTGAATGATAGTCTTCCCAATGTGTCCTGGGTCTTCCCGTGGCCTCCTGCCGGTCGGCCTTGCCCTAACGAAAATAGCAATAAAAAATGTATTCAAACACAACTCCTAAACCAAACATGTAAAATGTCTAAAAATGCCTGTAAAATTGAATCTATGTTTTACTAGAATCAGTTGTTTTCATAAGGTTTGCAAATACAAAATTAGGTTTTACACACAATGACAGTATAACTGCCACACTCAATATGACAGTTATTTAAACATAACTCCTAAACCACACATGAAAAATGTCTAATAATGAGTGAAGAAATGTATCTTTGTGATTTTTATTAGAAACGTTTTCTTTTGTGAGGTTTGCAAAGACACAAGTTAGTTTTTTTTACTCAATATGACAGTGTAACTGCCACACTCACTATGACAGTTATTTAAACATAACTCCTAAACTCATACTTGCTAACATTGAGACCTCCGATTTCAAGAGGTGGGGGTGGGGAAGGTGCAGTCAGGGGTGGGGTGGGGGCGTGGTTGGGGGTGTGGTTAAGAGGGGAGGAGTATATTTAGTGCTAAAATTCACCAAGTCAAGTATTTCATATATATATATATATATATATATATATATATATATATATATATATATATATATATATATATATATATATATGTATGTATATATATATATATATATATATATATATATATATATAAAATATATATATATATATATATATGTATGTATATATATATATATATATATATATATAAAATATATATATATATATATATATATATATATATATATATATATATATATATACATATATATATATATATATATATATATATATATATATATATATATATATATATATATATATATATATATATATATATATATATATGTATGTGTGGGGAATAAAATCACAAGACTACTTCATCTCTACAGGCCTGTTTCATGAGGGGTTTCCTCAATCATCAGGAGATATAAGACATATATATATATATATATATATATATATATATATATATATATATATATATATATATATATATATATATATATATATATATATATATAAATAAATAAAATAAATACTTGAATTTCAGTTTTCATTTATTTACACATATACACACACATAACACTCATCTACTCATTGTTGAGTTAAGGGTTGAATTGTCCATCCTTGTTCTATTCTCTGTCACTATTTTTATAACCATGCTGAACACCCTCTCTGATGATGCATTGCTGTGTGGCACGCACAAAAGTGCTTCCCCGTGGCCTCCTGCCGGTCGGACTTGCCCTAACGAAAAAAGCAATTAAAATGTATTCAAACACAACTCCTAAACCAAACATGTTAAATGTGTAAAATGCCTGCAATATTGAATCTATGTGAGTTTTACTAGAATCAGTTGTTTTGTAAGGTTTGCAAATACAAAAATTAGGTTTAACACTTAATGACAGTATAACTGCCACACTCAATTTGACAGTTAATAAAACATAACTCCTAAACTACACATGAACATTTTCTAATAATGCATGAAGAAATGTATCTTTTGTGAGTTTTACTAGTAACATTTTCTTTTGTAAGCATTGCAAAGACACAAGTTAGTTTGTTTTACTCACTATGACTTTACTGTCACACTCAATATGACAGTTATTTAAACATAAATCCTAAACCGCACATGCAAAATGGCTAATAATGTCTGTAGAAATGTATCTTTGAGTTTTACTGAGAAAAATATTTTGTAAGGTTTGTAAAGACACAAGTTAGTTTTTTTTTTTTTTTACTCAATATGACAGTATTACTGTAATACTAAATATCAAAGTTATATAAACACAACTCCAAAACCAAACATGCATTATGTCTAAAAATGACTGTGATATTGTATCTGTGAGTTTTACTAGAATCAATTGTTTTTGTAAGGTTTGCAATTACAAAATTTAGGTTTTACTCAATATGACAGTTATTTAAACATAAATCCTAAACAACAAATGCAAATAGCTAGTCTCTCCAGAGAGTGGTGAGGACGGCGGAAAATATCTTCAGGAATCCTCTTCCTCCTATCCAGGATATCGCAAAAAGCGCTGCCTGACCAGGGCTCAGAAAATCTGCAAAGACTCCTCCCACCCCCACCAAGGACTGTTTTCACTGCTGGACTCTAGAAAGAGGTTCCGCAGCCTCTGAAGCAGAACCTCCAGCTTCTTCCCTCAGGCCGTAAGACTCTTGAACGCATTATAATTAAATTATCCCCTCAACTCCCCTCAAAATGGATTAACTCGCTGGAATAAAAAAAAACCCAATATAACATACACCCATAAACGTGGGCGCATGTGGAAAAAGTGCAATATATTTATCTGCACAGTAATCTTTTTATTTATTTATATATATTTAAGTATATTTATTTATTTTATATATATATTTATTTATTATTTATATTTATTTATATATGCACCTTATTGCTTTTTTATCCTGCACTACCATGAGCTTATGTAACGAAATTGTGTTATCTGTGCTGTAAAGTTCAAATTTGAATGACAATAAAAAGAAAGTCTAAGTCTTTACCAGAATAATGTTCTTTTGTAAGGTTTTCAAAGACACAAGTTAGTTTTTTTTTACTCAATATGACAGTATAACTGTCATACTAAATATGAAAGTTGTAAAATCATAACTCCAAAACCAAACAAGCAATCCGTCTAAAAATGCATGTAATATTGAATCTATGTGAGTTTTACCAGAATCAGGTATTTTGGTAAGGTTTACAATTACAAAAATTTGGTTTTACTCATGACAGTATACCTGCCACATTCAATTTGACCTTAATTTAAACATAACTCCTAAACCACACATGCACAATGGCTAATAATACCTGGGGAAATGTCTCTTTGTGAGTTTTACTAGAAAAATATATTGTGTAAGGTTTGTAAAGACACAAGTTAGTTGTTTTTTTTACTCAATATAACAGTATATGTCTTACTATAAATAAATAAATAAATAAATGGGTTGTACTTGTATAGCGCTTTTCTACCTTCAAGGTACTCAAAGCGCTTTGACACTACTTCCACATTTACCCATTCACACACACATTCACACACTGATGGAGGGAGCTGCCATGCAAGGCGCTAACCAGCACCCATCAGGAGCAAGGGTGAAGTGTCTTGCTCAGGACACAACGGACATGACGAGGTTGGCACTAGGTGGGGATTGAACCACGGACCCTCGGGTCGCGCACGGCCATTCTTCCACTGCGCCAAACATTACTCCAAAACCAAACATGTATTATGTCTAAAAATGCCTGTATTATTGTATATGTGTGAGTTTTACTAGAATCAGTTGTTTTTGTAAGGTTTTCAAATACCAAAATTAGGTTTTATTTACTTTGACAGTTATTTAAACATAACTCCTAACCAACAAATGCAAAACGGCTAATAATGCTTGGAGAAATGTATCTTTGTTTGTTTTACTAGAATGATTATATTTTGTAAAGTTTGCAAAGACACAAGTTAGTTTGTTTTACTCACTATGACTTTACGGTCACACTCCATATGACAGTTATTTAAACATAACTTCTAAACCACACATGCAAAATGGCTAATAATGACTGTTGAAATGTATCTTTGTGAGTTTTACTGGGAAAACAATATTTTGTAAGGTTTGTAAAGACACAAGTTAGTGTTTTTTTATTAAATATAACAGTATAGCTGTCATACATATGAAAGTAATAGAAACATAACTCCAAAACCAAACATGCATTATGTCTAAAAATGCCTGTAATATTGTATCTGTGTGAGTTTTACTAGAATCAGTTGTTTTTGAAAGGTTTGCAAATACAAAATTTAGGTTTTACTAACTATGACAGTTATTTGAACATAACTCCTAAACAACAAATGCAAAATAGCTAATAATGCTTGGAGAGATGTATCTTTGTTATAGCGAGCCTGCTGACCAACAGCATCTCTGTCTGGACTGGAGCCTGCAGTGCCTCAGACTGGAAGTATCTCCAGAGAGTGGTGAGGACGGCGGAAAAGATCATCAGGACTCCTCTTCCTCCTATCCAGGAGATCGCAAAAAGTGCTGCCTGACCAGGGCTCAGAAAATTTGCAAAGACTCCTCCCACCCCCACCAAGGACAGTTTTCACTTCTGGACTCTAGAAAGAGGTTTCGCAGCCTCCGAAGCAGAACCTCCAGCTTCTGTAACAGCTTCTTCCCTCAGGCCGTAAGACTCTTGAACGCATCATATTTAAATTATCTCCTCAACTCCCCTCAAAATTAATTAACTCGCTGGAATGAAAAAAACAATATAACATACACCCATAAACGTGGGCGCATGTGGAAAAAGTGCAATATATTTATCTGCACAGTAATCTATTTATCTATGTATATCTATTTATATATATTTATTTATTATATATACATATATATATATAGTATTTATATATTTATTTATCGAAATATGCACCTTATTGCTTTTTTATCCTGCACTACGACATTTCGTTCTTATCTGTGCTGTAAAGTTCAAATTTGAATGACAATAAAAAGAAAGTCTAAGTCTAAGTCTAAGTCTTTACTAGAATAACGATCTTTTGTAAGGTTTGCAAAGACACAAGTTAGGTTTTTTTTTACTCAATGGTAATATACAGTATAACTGTCATACTAAATATGAAAGGTGTATAATCATAACTCCAAAACCAAACATGGAATCCGTCTAAAAATGCATGTAATATTGAATCTATGTGAATTTTACCAGAATCAGGTATTTTGGTAAGGTTTACAATTACAAAAATTAGGTTTCACTCACAATGTGTCCTGGGTCTTCCCCGCGGCCTCCTGCCCGTCGGACTTGCCCTAATGAAAAAAGCAATAAAAATGTATTCAAACACAACTCTAAACCAAACATGTAAAATGTCTAAAAATGCCTGTAATATTGAATCTATGTGAGTTTTACCAGAATCAGGTATTGTGGTATGGTTAACATTTACAAAAATTAGGTTTTACTCATAATAACAGTATAACTGCCACATTCAATTTGACATTTATTTAAACATAACTCCTAAACCACATGTGCACAATGGCTAATAATATCTCGAGAAATGTCTCTTTGTGAGTTTTACTGGAAAAAAAATATTTTTTAAGGTTTGTACAGATACAAGTTAGTTTTTTTTATTCAATATGACAGTATTACTGTCATACTAAATATGAAAGTTATATAAACATTACTCCAAAACCAAACATGCATTATGTCTAAAAATGCCTGTAATATTGTATCCATGTGAGTATTAGTAGAATCATTTGTTTTCATAAGGTTTGCAATTACAAAATATGGGTTTTACTCACTATGACAGTATACTGTCACACTCAATCTGACAGTTATTTAAACATAAGTCCTAAACCACACATGCAAAATGGCTAATAATGCCTTGAGTTATGTATCTTTGTGAGTTTTACTAGAAGAAATATATTTTGTAATGTTTGCAAAGACACAAGTTAGTTTTTTACTTAATATGACAGTATAACTGTCATACTAAATCCATCCATTTTCTTCCTGCTTATCCGAGGTCAGGTTGCGGGGGCAGCAGGCTAAGCAGAGAAGCCTAGACTTTCCTCTCCCCAGCCACTTCGTCCAGCTCTTCTCGGGGGATCCCGAGGCATTTTCAGGCCAGCCAGGAGACATAAATAGATAGAAAGATAGATAGTACTTTATTGATTCCTTTAGGAGAGTTCCCTCAGGAAAATTTAAATTCCAGCAGTAGTGTACAAAATTGTAAAAAGTGAAAAGTAAATAATGGGGGTATAAATTGAAACAAAATAGAAACATATTACAATAGAATAAAAATAAAAAGCAACAATGAGAATAAAAATATAACAGTAAAATAAGAATATAACAAGAGAAACTAGGCAGTAGTGACCATGTTTTGAAAACATATTGCACTCTTATTGATTTGCATCCCCTGTCATCCTAGTAGCCCCCCTCCCCCCAGAGAAGAGTTGTACAGTCTAATGGCGTGTGGGACAAAGGACAGCCGCCGCAGGAAGTACAGCTCTGTCCTTTCCTGTACAAGTGGTCTGTGTTAACAGTATAGTCCAGCTTATTGTCCACCCACACCCCAAGGTACTTGAATGATAGTCTTCCCAATGTGTCCTGGGTCTTCCCCGTGGCCTCCTGCCGGTCGGCCTTGCCCTAACGAAAATAGCAATAAAAAATGTATTCAAACACAACTCCTAAACCAAACATGTAAAATGTCTAAAAATGCCTGTAAAATTGAATCTATGTTTTACTAGAATCAGTTGTTTTCATAAGGTTTGCAAATACAAAATTAGGTTTTACACACAATGACAGTATAACTGCCACAGTCAATATGACAGTTATTTAAACATAACTCCTAAACCACACATGAAAAATGTCTAATAATGCGTGAAGAAATGTATCTTTGTGATTTTTATTACAAACGTTTTCTTTTGTGAGGTTTGCAAAGACACAAGTTAGTTTTTTTTACTCAATATGACAGTGTAACTGCCACACTCACTATGACAGTTATTTAAACATAACTCCTAAACTCATACTTGCTAACATTGAGACCTCCGATTTCAAGAGGTGGGGGTGGGGAAGGCGCAGTCAGGGGTGGGGTGGGGACGTGGTTGGGGGTGTGGTTAAGAGGGGAGGAGTATATTTAGAGCTAAAATTCACCAAGTCAAGTATTTCATATATATATATATATATATATATATATATATATATATATATATATATATATATATATATATATATAAAATATATATATATATATATATATATATATATATATACATATATATATATATATATATATATATATATATATATATATATATATATATATATATATATATATATATATATATATGTATGTGTGGGGAAAAAAATCACAAGACTACTTCATCTCTACAGGCCTGTTTCATGAGGGGTTCCCTCAATCATCAGGAGATATAAGACATATATATATATATATATATATATATATATATATATATATATATATATATATATATATATATATATATATATATATATATATATATAAATAAAATAAATACTTGAATTTCAGTTTTCATTTATTTACACATATACACACACATAACACTCATCTACTCATTGTTGAGTTAAGGGTTGAATTGTCCATCCTTGTTCTATTCTCTGTCACTATTTTTATAACCATGCTGAACACCCTCTCTGATGATGCATTGCTGTGTGGCACGCACAAAAGTGCTTTCATCAAATGCACGAAAGTCTGGAATTTTCCATCCCTCCCGAGCATGGCCAAAAACCGGTCAATCTTTGCTTCCTGAGGAATATCTTCACTGCCAAGCACTTGGTATTCCACTACTTCTTCCCGGAGGCTATCCAGGTCCAATCGCAGCTGCGGCTTGGAACTTATAAGCGTGTTTCTTCATCTTACTCGTCGTCGGCGTCGTCATGGCTGTATCTTCCGCATTCTTCTGCTTTGTCTCCTTGTTGTGTGCGCAGTTGTGCACTGCACTCTCTAAAAGCCCTGGATGTTATTGTCACATATGCATGTACAGTAGATGGCAGTATTGCCCTGTTTAAAGAGTGTCACAACATTGCTGTTGTTTTGTGTTGTTACCGCGCTGGGAGGACGTTAATGAAACTACCTAACAATAAACCCACATAAGAAACCAAGAACTCGCCCTCGATCATTCTACAGTTATAACGTGATTGGGCAGGCATGCTGTTTATATCGTGGGAAAGCAGACGTGAATACAGGCTGTCCTCACTCAGATCAGCCTGAATTTCGGGAGATTTTCGGGAGAAAATTTGTCCCGGGAGGTTTTCGGGAGAGACGCTGAATTTCGGGAGTCTCCTGGAAAATCCAGGAGTATTGGCAAGTATGCCTAAACTACACATAAAAAATGGCTAATAATGCCTGAAATAAGGCATTCTTGTGAGTTTTACTCGAAACATATGCTTTTTTAAGGCTTGCAAACACAAAAAGTATTTGGTTTCCTCTATATGACAGTAAAGTTCTTAAAATCCTGAGATAATGCGAAATAAGCAAAAACAATGTATTCCATCATAATTCCTACACCAAATAAGCAAAATGTCTAAAAATGCCTGTAATATTGAATCTGTGTGAGTTTTACTAAAATCAGTTGTTTTGGTAAGGTTTACAAATACAAAAATGAGGTTTTACTCTTTATGACAGTTATTTAAACACAACTCCATCCATCCAGCCATCCATTTTCTTCCGCTTATCCGAGGTCGGGTCGCGGGGGCTGCAGCCTAAGCAGGGAAGCCCAGACTTTCCTCTCCCCAGCCACTTCGTCCAGCTCCTCCTGGAGGATCCTGGGGCGTTCTCAGGCCAGCCGGGAGAGATAAGCTTCCCGTTTCCTGGGTCTTCCTGGGTCTTCCTGGGCCTCCTACCGGTCGGACGTGCCCGAAACACCTCCCTAGGGAGGCGTTCGGGTGGCATCCTGACCAGATGCCCGAACCACCTCATCTGGCTCCTCTCGAAATGGAGGAGCAATGGCTTTACTTTGAGCTCCTCCCGGATGACAGAGCTTCTCACCCTATCTCTAAGGGAGAGCCCCGCCACCCGGCGGAGGAAACTCATTTCGGCCGCTTGTACCCGTGATTTTGTCCTTTCGGCCATGACACAAAGCTCATGACCATAGGTGAGGATGGGACCGTAGATCGACCGGTAAATCGAGAGCTTTACCTTCCTGCTCAGCTCCTTCTTCACCACAACGGATCAATACAGCGTCCGCATTACTGAAGACGACGCACCGTTCCGCCTGTCGATCTCACGATCCACTCTTCCCTCACTCGTGAACAAGACTCTGAGGTCCTTGAACTCCTCCACTTGAGGCAAGATCTCCTCCCCAACCCGGAGATGGCACTCCACCCTTTTCCGGGCGAGAACCATGGACTCGGACTTGGAGGTGCTGATTCACATCCCAGTCACTTCACACTCGTCTGCGAACCGATCCAGTGAGGGCTGAAGATCTTGGCCAGATGAAGCCATCAGGACCACATCATCTGCAAATAGCAGAGACCTAATCCTGCAGACACCAAACCGGATCCCCTCAACGCCCTGACTGCGCCTAGAAATTCTGTCCATAAAGGTTATGAACAGAATCGGTGACAAAGGGCAGCCTTGGCGGAGTCCAACCCTCACTGGAAACGGGTCCGACTTACTGCCGGCAATGCGGACCAAGCTCTGACTCTTGCAAAGGGAGCGAACCGCCACAATAAGACAGTCCGTTAACCCATACTCTCTAAGCACTCCCCACAGGACTTCCAGGGGTAAATGGTCGAATGCCTTCTCCAAGTCCATAAAGCAAACTCACATGCACCCTCAAGGACCCTGCCGAGAGTATAAAGCTGGTCTGCAGTTCCACGACCAGGACGTAAACCACACTGTTCCTCCTGAATCCGAGGTTCGACTATCCGGCGTAGCCTCTTCTCCAGTACACATGAATAGACCTTACCGGGAAGACTGAGGAGTGTGATCTCACGATAGTTGAAACACACCCTCTGGTTCCCCTTCTTAAAGAGAGGAACCACCACCCCGGTCTCCCAATCCAGAAGTACCGCCCCCGATGTCCACGCGATGTTGCAGAGTCTTGTCAACAAAGACAGCCCCACAGCATCCAGAGCCTTAAGGAACTCCGGACGGATCTCATCCACCCCCAGGGCGTTGCCATTGAGGAGCTTTTTAACTACCTTGGCATCCTCAGCTCCAGAAATAGGAGAGCCCACCACAGATTCCCCAGGCACTGCTTCCTCATAGGAAGACATGTTGGTGGGATTAAGGAGGTCTTCGAAGTATTCCCTCCACCGATCAATAACAGCTGCAGTAGAGGTCAGCAGCGCACCATCCTCACCATACACGGTGTTACAGTGCACTGCTGCCCCCCCTTGAGCCGGCGGATGGTGGTCCAGAATCGCTTCGAAGCCGTCTGGAAGTCGTTTTCCATGGCTTCTCCAAACTCCTCCCATGTCCGAGTTTTTGCCTCTGCGACCGCTGAAGCCGCACTTCGCTTGGCCTGTCGGCTGCCTCTGGAGTCCCATGAGCCAAAAGGACCCGATAGGCTCTTTTTTCAGCTTGACGGCATCCCTCACTGCTGGTGTCCACCAGCGGGTTCTAGGATTACCGCCACGACAGGCACCAAACTCCTTGCGGCCACAGCTCCAATCAGCCGGCTCGACAAGAGAGGCACGGAACATGGTCCACTCAGACTCAATGTCCAGCGCCTCCCTCGTGACATGTTCAAAGTTCTTCCGGAGGCGTTCCCAGCAAACCCTCACAATGCGTTTGGGCCTGCCAGGTCTGTCAGGCATCCTCCCCCACCATCGCAGCCAACTCACCACCAGGTGGTGATCGGTAGAAAGCTCCGCCCCTCTCTTCACCCGAGTGTCCAAAACATGAGACCGCAAATCCGATGACACAACTACAAAATCGATCATGGAACTGCGGCCTAGGGTGTCCTAGTGCCAAGTGCACATATGGACACCCTTATGTTTGAACTTGGGGTTTGTTATTGACAATCTGTGACGAGCACAAAAGTCCAATAACAAAACACCTCTCGGGTTCAGATCCGGGCGGCCATTATTCTCAATCACGCCTCTCCAGGTTTCACTGTTGTTGCCAAGATGAGCGTTGAAGGCCCCCAGTAGAACGAGGGAATCACCCGGTGGAGCACTTTCCAGTACTCCATCCATCCATCCATCTTCTTCCGCTTATCCGAGGTCGGGTCGCGGGGGCAGCAGCCTAAGCAGGGAAGCCCAGACTTCCCTCTCCCCAGCCACTTCGTCCAGCTCCTCCCGGGGGATCCCGAGACGTTCCCAGGCCAGCCGGGAGACATAGTCTTCCCAACGTGTCCTGGGTCTTCCTCGTGGCCTCCTACCGGTCGGACATGCCCTAAACACCTCCTTAGGGAGGCGCTCGGGTGGCATCCTGACCAGATGCCCGAACCACCTCATCTGGCTCCTCTCGATGTGGAGGAGCAGCGGCTTTACTTTGAGCTCCCCCCGGATGGCAGAGCTTCTCACCCTATCTCTAAGGGAGAGCCCCGCCACCCGGGGGAGGAAACTCATTTCGGCCGCTTGTACCCGTGATCTTGTCCTTTCGGTCATAACCCAAAGCTCATGACCATAGGTGAGGATGGGAACGTAGATCGACCGGTAAATTGAGAGCTTTGCCTTCCGGCTCAGCTCCTTCTTCACCACAACGGATCGATACAGCGTCCGCATTACTGAAGACGCCGCACCGATCCGCCTGTCGATCTCACGATCCACTCTTCCCTCACTCGTGAACAAGACTCCAAGGTACTTGAACTCCTCCACTTGGGGCAAGATCTCCTCCCCAACCCGGAGATGGCACTCCACCCTTTTCCGGGCGAGAACCATGGACTCGGACTTGGAGGTGCTGATTCTCATCCCAGTCGCTTCACACTCAGCTGCGAACCGATCCAGTGAGAGCTGAAGATCCTGGCCAGATGAAGCCATCAGGACCAAATCATCTGCAAAAAGCAGAGACCTAATCCTGCAGCCACCAAACCGGATCCCCTCAACGCCTTGACTGCGCCTAGAAATTCTGTCCATAAAAGTTATGAACAGAATCGGTGACAAAGGGCAGCCTTGGCGGAGTCCAACCCTCACCGGAAACGTGTCCGACTTACTGCCGGCAATGCCAACCAAGCTCTGACACTGATCATACAGGGAGCGGACCGCCACAATCAGACAGTCCGAAACCCCATACTCTCTGAGCACTCCCCACAGGACTTCCCAAGGGACACGGTCGAATGCCTTCTCCAAGTCCACAAAGCACATGTAGACTGGTTGGGCAAACTCCCATGCACCCTCAAGGACCCTGCCGAGAGTATAGAGCTGGTCCACAGTTCCACGACCAGGACGAAAACCACACTGTTCCTCCTGAATCCGAGGTTCGACTATCCGGCGTAGCCTCCTCTCCAGTACACCTGAATAGACCTTACCGGGAAGGCTGAGGAGTGTGATCCCACGATAGTTAGAACACACCCTCCGGTTCCCCTTTTTAAAGAGAGGAACCACCACCCCGGTCTGCCAATCCAGAGGTACTGCCCCCGATGTCCACGCGATGCTGCAGAGTCTTGTCAACCAAGACAGCCCTACAGCATCCAGAGCCTTAAGGAACTCCGGGCGGATCTCATCCACCCCCGGGGCCTTGCCACCGAGGAGCTTTTTAACTACCTCAGCAACCTCAGCCCCAGAAATAGGAGAGCCCACCACAGTACTCCCTCGAGTGAATCCAAAAAGGGTGGGTACTCTGAGCTGCCGTTTGGCACGTAAGGCCAAACAACAGTCAGGACCTGTCCCCCCACCCGAAGGCGGAGGAAAGCTACACACTGGTCCACTGGGTTGAACTCCAACGTGCAGGCTTTGAGCCGGGGGGCAACAAGAATTGCCACCTGAGCCCGTCGCCTCTCAACGCAAGCATTATAACTCCAAAACAACAAATGCTAATAATGCTTGGAAAAATGTATCTTTGTTAGTTTTACTAGAATAATAATCTTTTGTAAGGTTTGCAGACACAAGTTTTTTTTTTTTTTACTCAATATGACAGTATAACTGTCATACTAAATATGAAAGTTGTATAAACATATCTCCAAAACCAAACATGCAATCCATCTAAAGATGCCTGTAATATTGAATCTATGAAAAATAGTTTTTTTTACTCAATATGACAGTATAACTGTCATACTAAATCCATCCATTTTCTTCCGCTTATCCGAGGTCGGGTTGCGGGGGCAGCAGCCTAAGCAGAGAAGCCCAGACTTCCCTCTCCCCAGCCACTTTGTCCAGCTCTTCTCGGGGGATCCCGAGGCGTTCCCAGGCCAGCCTGAGACATAGTCTTCCCAATGTGTCCTGGGTCTTCCCCGTAGCCTCCTGCCGATCGGACTTGCCCTAACGAAAAAAGCAATAAAAATGTATTCAAACATGTGAAATGTCTAAAAATGCCTGTAATATTGAATCTATGTGAGTTTTACTAGAATCAGTTGTTTTTGTAAGGTTTGCAAATACAAAAATTTGGTTTTACACATAACAGTATAACTGCCACATTCAATATGACAGTTATTTAAACATATTTCCTAACCCACACATGAAAAATGTCTAATAATGCCTGGAAAAAAATATTTTTGTGAGTTTTACTGGAAAAACATAGTTTGTAATGTTTGTAAAGACACAAGTTAGTTTTACTCAAGATGAAAGTATAACTGTCATAATACATATGAAAGTTATGTAAACATAATTCCAAAACCAAACATGCATTATGTCTAAAAATACCTGTGAAATTGTATCCATGTGAGTTTTACTAGAATCATTTTTTGCGATGAGATGGCGACTTGTCCGGGGTGTACCCCGCCTTCCGCCCGATTGTAGCTGAGATAGGCTCCAGCGCCCCCTGCCACCCCAAAAGGGAATAAGCGGTAGGAAATGGATGGATGGGCATTTTTTGTTGTCGTTACTAAATCCATCCATTTTCCTGAGGCGTTCCCAGGCCAGCCGGGAGACATAATCTTCCCAATGTGTCTTGGGTCTTCCCCGTGGCCTCCTGCCGGTCGGACTTGCCCTAAACACCTCCCTCGGGAGGCGTTCGGGTGGCATCCTGAGCAGATGCCCGAACCACCTCATCTGGCTCCTCTCAATGTGGAGGAGCAGCGCTTTACTCTGAGTTCCTCCCGGATGACAGAGCTTCTTATCCTATCTCTAAGGGAGAGACCCGCCACCCGGCGGAGGAAACTCTTGTCTTTGATCTTGTCATTTCGGTCATAACCATGACCATGGGTGCAGGATGGGAATGTAGATCGACCGGTAAATTTAGAGCTTTTAATTCTGGCTCAGCTCCTTCTTCACCACAATGGATCGATATAGCGTCCTCATTACTGAAGACGCCGCACCGATCCGCCTGTGGATCTCATGATCCACTCTTCCCTCACTCGTGAACAAGACTCCTAGGTACTTGAACTCCTCCACTTGGGGCCATCTAGTATGTGCCATCGCCTCCTCAACCTGGAAATGGCACCCCACCCTTTACCGGGCGAGAACCATGGACTCGGACTTGGAGGTGCTGATTCTCATCCCAGTCGCTTCATACTCGGCCATCCAATGAGAGCTGGAGATCCTGGCCAGTTGAAGCCATCAGGACCACATCAACTGCAAAAAGCAGAGACCTAATCCTGCAACCACCATGACTGCAATTCTGTCCATAAAAGTTAACAACAGAATCGGTGACAAAGGGCAGCCTTGGCGGACCAAGGCTGCCCTACACTGATCATACAGGGAGCGACCCGCCACAATCAGACAGTCCGATACCCCATACTCTTGTCTTTGAGCCGGGGGGACAACAAGAATTGCCACCCCAGCCTCTCATTGCTTGCAACGCCATAGTGGAAGAGAGTCCAGCCCCTCTCGAGAGAACAGGTTCCTGTGCGTCGAAGTGAGTCCAACTATATCTAGCCGGAACTTCTCCACCTCGCACACCAGCTCAGGCTCCTTCCCTCCCAGCGAGGTGACATTTCACGTCAGAAGAGCTAGCTTATGTAGCCGATGATCGGACCGCCAAGTGCCCTGCCTTCGGCTGCCGCTCAGCTCACACTGCACCGACCTCTATAACCCAGCCCATGAGTGGTGAGCCCATTGGTGGAGGGAACCACGTTGCTTCATTGAGCTGAGCCAGCCAACAGGCGCTCGCCATCGTGCCCCACCTCTGGGCCTGGCTCCACAGGGGAGCCACGGTGACCCGCGTCCGGGCGAGGAAAAATCTAGGACCTCGATTTGTGCTTTTCATAAAGGTCTTTGAGCTGCTCTTTGTCTGATCCCTCACCTAGGACCTATTTGTCTTGGGAGAGCCTACGAGGGGGCATAGAAGCCCACAGACAGCATAGCTCCTAGGATCAGTGGGCCCCGCAAACTCCTCTACCACGATAAGGTGGCGGCTCAGAAAGGAGGTTATACAAACATAACTCCAAAACCAAGATTAGGTTGTTTTTTTTCACCATGACAATGTAACCTCATCCATCCATCCATTTTTCTACCGCTTATTCCCTTTGGGGTCGCGGGGGGGCGCTGGAGCCTATCTCAGCTACAATCAGGCGGAAGGCGGGGTACACCCTGGACAAGTCGCCAGCTCATCGCAGGGCCAACACAGATAGACAGACAACATTCACACTCACATTCACACACTAGGGCCAATTTGGTGTTGCCAATCAACCTATCCTTAGGTGCATGTCTTTGGAGGTGGGAGGAAGCCGGAGTACCCGGAGGGAACCCACGCAGTCACGGGGAGAACATGCAAACTCCACACAGAAAGATCCCGAGCCTGGGATTGAACCAAGGACTACTCAGGTCCTTCGTATTGTGAGGCAGACGCACTAACCCCTCTGCCACCGTGCTGCCCAATGTACACTCAATATGACAGTAAATTAAACATAACTCCTAAACTACACTTAAAAATGAGCTAATATTGCCTGAAATAATGCATTGTTGTGAGTTTTACTCGAAACATATGCTTTTTTAAGGCTTGCAAACACAAAAAGTAGTTTTTACTCAATATGACAGTAATGTTCTTAAAATTCTGAGATAATGCGAAAAAAGCAATAAAAATGTATTCAACATAATTCCTAAACCAACATTGCAAAATGTCTAAAAATGCCTGTAATATTAAATCCATGTGAGTTTTACTAAAATCAGTTGTTTTAGTAAAGTTTGCAAATACAAAAATTAGGTTTTACTCTTTATGAAAGTAAACGTCACACTCAATATGACAGTTTTTTAATCATAACTCCTAAACTACTCATGCAAAATGGCTAATGTTTGAAATAATGGATCCTTGGGAGTTTTCCTTGAAACATATGCTTTTTTAAGGCTTGCAAACACAAAAAGTATTTTTTTTACTCAATATGACAGTAATGTTCTTAAAATTCTGAGATAATGCGAAAAAAGCAATAAAAATGTATTCCAACATAATTCCTAAACCAACAATGCAAAATGTCTAAAAATGCCAGTAAGATTATATCCTTGTGAGTTTCACTAGAATCAGTTGTTTTAGTAAGGTTTGCAAAAGCAAAAATTAGGTTTTACTGTATATGAAAGTAAACTGTCACACTCAATATGACAATTTTTAAATCATAACTCCTAAACCACTCATGCAAAATGGCTAATAATGTTTGAAATAATGGATCCTTGGGAGTTTTCCTCGAAACATATGCATTCTTAAGGCTTGCAAACACAAAAAGTATTTTTTTACTCAAAATGACAGTAATGTTCTTAAAATCCTGAGATAATGCGAAAAAAGCAATAAAAATGTATTCAATCATAATGTGTAAAAATGCCTGTATTATTGAATCCATGTGAGTTTTACTAGAATCAGTTGTTTTAGTAAGGTTTGCAAAAGCAAAAATTAGGTTTTACTCTATATGAAAGTAAACTGTCACACTCAATATGACAATTTTTAAATCATAACTCCTAAACTACTCATGCAAAATGGCTAATAATGTTTAAAATAATGTATCCTTGGGAGTTTTCCTCGAAACATATGCTTTCTTAAGGCTTGCAAACACAAAAAGTATTTTTTTTACTCAATATGACTAATGTTCTTAAAATCCTGAGATAATGCGAAAAAAGCAATAAAAATGTATTCAATCATAATTTCTAAACTAAACATGCAAAATGTGTAAAAATGCCTGTATTATTGAATCCATGTGAGTTTTACTAGAATCAGTTGTTTTAGTAAGGTTTGCAAAAAAAAAATTAGGTTTTACTCTTTATGAAAGCAAACTGTCACAATCAATATGATATTTATTTAATCATAACTCCTAAACTACACATGCAAAATGTCTAATGATGCCTCAAATAATGCATTCTACGGAGTTTTACTCGAAACATATGCTTTTTCAAATCTTGCAAACACAAAAAGTAGGTTTTTACTCAATATGACAGTAAATTCCTAAAATACTGAGATAATGCAAAAAAAGCAATGAAAATATATTCAATCATATTTCCTAAAACAAACATGCAAAATGTGTAAAAATGCCTGTAATATTGAATCCATGTGAGTTTTACTAGATTAGGTTGTGTTTGAAATTTTTGCAAATACAAAAATTAGGTTTTTTTCAACATGACAATGTACACTCAATATGACAGTAAATTAAACATAACTCCTAAACTACACTTAAAAATTAGCTAATATTGCCTGAAATAATGCATCCTTGTGAGTTTTACTCGAAACATATGCTTTTTTAAGGCTTGCAAACACAAAAAGTATTTTTTTACTCAATATGACAGTAATGTTCTTAAAATCCTGAGATAATGCGAAAAAAGCCATAAAAATGTATTTTTTCATAATTTCTAAACTAAACATGCAAAATGTGTAAAAATGCCTGTATTATTGAATCCATGTGAGTTTTACTAGAATCAGTTGTTTTAGTGAAGTTTGCAAAAACTAAAATTAGGTTTTACTCTTTATGAAAGTAAACTGTCACACTCAATATGACAGTTTTTTAATCATAACTCCTAAACTACTCATGCAAAATGGCTAATAATGTTTGAAATAATGGATTTTTGGGAGTTTTCCTCGAAACATATGCTTTCTTAAGCTTTGCAAACACAAAAAGTATTTTTTTACTCAATATGACAGTAATGTTCTTAAAATCCTGAGATAATGCGAAAAAAGCCATACAAATGTATTCAATCATAATTTGTAAACTAAACATGCAAAATGTGTAAAAATGCCTGCATTATTGAATCCATGTGAGTTTTACTAGAATCAGTTGTTTTAGTGAAGTTTGCAAAAACAAAACTTAGGTTTTACTCTTTATGAAAGTAAACTGTCACACTCAATATGACAGTTTTTTAATCATAACTCCTAAACTACTCATGCAAAATGGCTAATAATGTTTGAAATAATGGATCCTTGGGAGTTTTCCTCGAAACATATGCTTTCTTAAGGCTTGCAAACACAAAAAGTATTTTTTTTACTCAATATGACAGTAATGTTCTTAAAATCCTGAGATAATGCGAAAAAAGCCATAAAAATGTATTCAATCATAATTTCTTAACTAAACCTGCAAAATAAGTAAAAATGCCTGTATTATTGAATCCATGTGAGTTTAACTAGAATCAGTGGTTTTAGTAAGGTTTGCAAAAACAAAAATTAGGTTTTACTCTTTATGAAAGTAAACTGTCACACTCAAGATGACATTTATTTAATCATAACTCCTAAACTACACATGCAAAATGTCTAATGATGCCTCAAATAATGCATTCTACGGAGTTTTACTAGAAACATATGCTTTTTCAAATCTTGCAAACAAAAAGTAACTTTTTACTCAATATGACGGAAATATTCCTAAAATACTGAGATAATGCAAAAAAAGCAAAGAAAATATATTCAATCATATTTCCTAAATCAAACATGCAAAATGTGTAAAAATGCCTGTAAAATTGAATCCATGTGAGTTTTACTAGATTAGGTTGTGTTTGAAATTTTTGCAAATACAAAAATTAGGTTTTTTTTCACCATGACGATGTACACTCAATATGACAGTAAATTAAACATAACTCCTAAACTACACTTAAACATGAGCTAATGTTACCTGAAATAATATATTCTTGTGAGTTTTACTCGAAACTTATGCTTTTTTAAGGCTTGCAAACACAAATAGTAGTTTTTATTCAATATGACAGTAATGTTCTTAAAATTCTGAGATAATGCGAAAAAAGCAATAAAAATGTATTCCAACATAAATCCTAAACCAACGATGCAAAATGTCTAAAAATGCCTGTAATATTAAATCCATGTGAGTTTTATTAGAATCAGTTGTTTTAGTGAAGTTTGCAAAAACAAAAATTAGGTTTTACTCTTTATGAAAGTAAACTGTCACACTGAATATTTTTAATCATAACTCCTAAACTACTCATGCAAAATGGCTAATAATGTTTGAAATAATGGATTCTTGGGAGTTTTCCTCGAAACATATGCTTTCTTAAGGCTTGCAAACACAAAAAGTATTTTTTTTACTCAATATGACAGTAATGTTCTTAAAATCCTGAGATAATGCGAAAAAAGCAATACAAATGTATTCAATCATAATTTCTAAACTAAACATGCAAAATTTGTAAAAATGCCTGTAATATTGAATCCATGTGAGTTTTACTAGAATTGAAATTTTTGCAAATAAAAAAATTAGGTTTTTTTCACCATGACAAGTACACTCAATATAAGAGTAATAAACTACACACAAAAAAAGAGCTACTATTGCCTGAAATAATGCATTATTGTGAGTTTTACTCGAAACATATGCTTTTTTAAGGCTTGCAAACACAAAAAGTAGTTTTTTACTCAAATGACAGTAATGTTCTTAAAATCCTGAGATAATGCGAAAAAAGCAATAAAAATGTATTCCAACATATTTCCTAAACCAACAATGCAAAATGTCTAAAAATGCCTGTAATATTAAATCCATGTGAGTTTTACTAGAATCAGTTGTTTTTATAAGGTTTGCAAAAACAAAAATAAGTTTTACTCTATATGAGAGTATACTATAAATAAAGTTGATTTGATTTGATTTGATACTGTTACAATTAATATGACAGTGATTTAAAAATAACTCCTAACTACACATGCAAAATGGCTAATGATGCCTCAAATAATGCATTCTACGGAGTTTTACTCGAAACATATGCTTTTTCAAATCTTGCAAACACAAAAAGTTGTTTTTTACTCAATATGACAGTAATATTCCTAAAATCCTGAGATATTGCGAAAAAAAGCAATGAAAATATATTCAATCATATTTCCTAAATCAAACATGCAAAATGTGTGAAATAGCCTGTAATATTGAATCCATGTGAGTTTTACTAGAATCAGTTTTTTTTGTAAGGTTTGCAAATACAAAAATTAGGTTTTACTCTATATGAGAGTATACTGTTACATTTAATATGACAGTTATTTAAACATAACTCCTAAACAACAAATGCAAAATGACTAATAATGCCTGGAGATGTATCTTTGAGTTTTACTAAAATGTTCTTTTGTTAGGTTTGCAAAGACACAAGTTAGTTTTTTTTACTCAATATGATAGTATCACTGTCCTACCAAATAAGAAAGTTGTATAAACATAATTTCAAAACTACACATGCAATCCGTCTAAAAATGCCTGTAATATTGAATCTATGTGAGTTTTACCAGAATCAGGTATTTTGGTAAGGTTTACAATTACAAAAATTGGGTTTTACTCATAATGACAGTATAACTGCCACATTCAATATGGCAGTTATTTAAACATAACCCCTAATCCACATGCAAAATGGCTTATGATGCCTGGATCATCTTTGTGAGTTTTACTAGAAAACATATCATTTGTAAGGTTTTTTAAAGACACAAGTTAGTTTTTTTTACTCAATATAATAGTATAACTGTCATACTAAATGTATCCATTTTCTTCTGCTTTTCCGAGGTCGGGTTGCGGGGGCAGCAGCCTAAGCAGAGAAGCCCAGACTTCCCTCTCCCCAGCCGCTTCGTCCAGCTCTTCTCGGGGGATCCCGAAGCGTTCCCAGGCCAGCTGGCTGACATAGTCTTCCCAATGTGTCCTGGGGCTTCCCGGTGGCCTCCTGCCAGTCGGACTTGCCCTAACGAAAAAAACAATTACATGTATTCAAACACAACTCCTAAACCAAACATGTGAAATGTCTAAAATGCCTGCAATATTGAATCTATGTGAGTTTTACTAGAATCAGTTGTTTTTGTAAGGTTTGCAAATACAAAAATTAGGTTTAACACTTAATGACAGTATAACTGCCACACTCAATTTGACAGTTATTAAAACATAACTCCTAAACTACACATGAACATTTTCTAATAATGCATGAAGAAATGTATCTTTTGTGAGTTTTACCAGTAACATTTTCTTTTGTAAGCATTGCAAAGACACAAGTTAGTTTGTTTTACTCACTATGACTTTACTGTCGCACTCAATATGACAGTTATTTAAACATAAATCCTAAACCGCACATGCAAAATGGCTAATAATGCCTGTAGAAATGTATCTTTGAGTTTTACTGGGAAAAATATTTTGTAAGGTTTGTAAAGACACAAGTTAGTTGTTGTTTTTTACTCAATATGACAGTATTACTGTAATACTAAATATGAAAGTTATATAAACACAACTCCAAAACCAAACATGCATTATGTCTAAAAATGCCTGTGATATTGTATCTGTGAGTTTTACTAGAATCAATTGTTTTTGTAAGGTTTGCAAATACAAAATTTAGGTTTTACTCACTATGACAGTTATTTAAACATAAATCCTAAACAACAAATGCAAATAGCTAATAATGCTTGGAGAACTGTATCTTTGTTATAGAGAGCCTGCTGACCAACAGCATCTCTGTCTGGACTGGAGCCTGCAGTGCCTCAGACTGGAAGTCTATCCAGAGAGTGGTGAGGACGGCGGAAAAGATCTTCAGGAATCCTCTTCCTCCTATCCAGGAGATCGCAAAAAGCGCTGCCTGACCAGGGCTCAGAAAATTTGCAAAGACTCCTCCCACCCCCACCAAGGACTGTTTTCACTGCTGGTCTCTAGAAAGAGGTTCCGCAGCCTCCGAAGCAGAACCTCCAGCTTCTTCCCTCAGGCCGTAAGACTCTTGAACGCATTATAATTAAATTATCCCCTCAACTCCCCTCAAAATGGATTAACTCGCTGGAATAAAAAAAAAAACAATATAACATACACCCATAAACGTGGGCGCATGTGGAAACAGTGCAATATATTTATCTGCACAGTAATCTTTTTATTTATTTATATATATTTAAGTATATTTATTTATTTTATATATATATTTATTTATTATTTATATTTATTTATATATGCACCTTATTGCTTTTTTATCCTGCACACCATTAGCTTATGTAACGAAATTGTGTTATCTGTGCTGTAAAGTTCAAATTTGAATGACAATAAAAAGAAAGTCTAAGTCTTTACCAGAATAATGATCTTTTGTAAGGTTTGCAAAGACGCAAGTTAGTTGTTTTTTTTACTCAATATGACAGTATAACTGTCATACTAAATATGAAAGTTGTAAAAACATAACTCCAAAACCAAACAAGCAATCCGTCTAAAAATGCATGTAATATTCAATCTATGTGAATTTTACCAGAATCAGGTATTTTGGTAAGGTTTACAATTACAAAAATTAGGTTTTACTCATGACAGTATACCTGCCACATTCAATTTGACATTTCTTTAAACATAACTCCTAAACCACACATGCACAATGGCTAATAATACCTGGGGAAATGTCTCTCTGTGAGTTTTACTAGAAAAAATATATTGTGTAAGGTTTGTAAAGACACAAGTTAGTTTTTTTTACTCAATATAACAGTATAGCTGTCATACTATATATAAATAAATAAATAAATAAATAAATGGGTTGTACTTGTATAGCGCTTTTCTACCTTCAAGGTACTCAAAGCGCTTTGACACTATTTCCACATTTACCCATCACACACTGATGGAGGGAGCTGCCATGCAAGGCGCTAACCAGCACCCATCAGGAGCAAGGGTGAAGTGTCTTGCTCAGGACACAACGGACATGACGAAGTTGGTACTAGGTGGGGATTGAACCAGGGACCCTCGGGTCGCGCACGGCCATTCTTACACTGCGCCAAACATCACTCCAAAACCAAACATATATTATTTCTAAAAATGCCTGTAATTTTGTATCCATGTGAATTTTACTAGAATCAGTTGTTTTTGTAAGGTTTGCAAATACAAAAAATGGGTTTTACTCACAGTATACTGTCACACTCAATCTGACAGTTATTTAAACATAACTCCTAAACCACACATGCCAAATGGCTAATAATGCCTGGAGAAATGTCTCTTTGTGAGTTTTGCAGGGAAACAAATATTTTGTAAGGTTTGTAAAGACACAAATTAGTTTTTATTACTCAATATGACAGTATTACTGTAATACTAAATATGAAAGTTATATAAACACAACTCCAAAATCAAACTTGCATCATGTCTAAAAATGCCTGCAATATTGAATCCATGTGAGTTTTACTAGAATCAGTTGTTTTTGTAAGGTTTTTGCAAATACAAAAATTAGGTTTTACTCACTATGACAGTTACTCCTAAACAACAAATGCAAAATGACTAATAATGCTTGGAGAAATGTATCTTTGTTAGATTTACTAGAAAAAATATATTTTGTAAGTTAGTTTTTTTTACTTAATATGACAGTATAACTGTCATACTAAATCCATCCATTTTCTTCCGCTTATCCGAGGTCCGGTTGCAGGGGCAGCAGCCTAAGCAGAGAAGCCCAGACTTCCCTATCCCCAACCACTTCGTCCAGCTCTTCTCGGGGGATCCCGAGGCGTTCGACAGCCAAGCCGGGAGACATAGTCTTCCCAATGTGTCCTGGGTCTTCCCCGCGGCCTCCTGCCCGTCGGACTTGCCCTAATGAAAAAAGCAATACAAATGTATTCAAACACAACTCTAAACCAAACATGTAAAATGTCTAAAAAATGCCTGTAATATTGAATCTATGTGAGTTTTACCAGAATCAGGTATTGTGGTAAGGTTAACATTTACAAAAATTAGGTTTTACTCATAATAACAGTATAACTGCCACATTCAATTTGACATTTATTTAAACATAACTCCTAAACCACATGTGCACAATGGCTAATAATGCCTGGAGAAATGTCTCTTTTTGAGTTTTACTGGGGAAAAAAAATGTTTTTTAAGGTTTGTACAGATACAAGTTAGTTTTTTTTATTCAATATGACAGTATTACTGTCATACAAAATATGAAAGTTATATAAACATTACTCCAAAACCAAACATGCATTATGTCTAAAAATGCCTGTAATATTGTATCCATGTGAGTTTTAGTAGAATCATTTGTTTTCATAAGGTTTGCAATTACAAAATATGGGTTTTACTCACTATGACAGTATACTGTCACACTCAATCTGACGATTATTTAAACATAAGTCCTAAACCACACATGCAAAATGGCTAATAATGCCTTGAGTTATGTATCTTTTTGAGTTTTACTAGAAAAAATATATTTTGTAATGTTTGCAAAGACACAAGTTAGTTTTTTACTTAATATGACAGTATAACTGTCATACTAAATCCATCCATTTTCTTCCTGCTTATCCGAGGTCAGGTTGCGGGGGCAGCAGCCTAAGCAGAGAAGCCCAGACTTTCCTCTCCCCAGCCACTTTGTCCAGCTCTTCTCGGGGGATCCCGAGGCATTTACAGGCCAGCCAGGAGACATAAATAGATAGATACATAGATAGTACTTTATTGATTCCTTCAGGAGAGTTCCCTCAGGAAAATTTAAATTCCAGCAGTAGTGTACAAAATTGTAAAAAGTGAAAAGTAAATAATGGGGGTATAAATTGAAACAAAATAGAAACATATTACAATAGAATAAAAATAAAAAGCAACAATGAGAATAAAAATATAACAGTAAAATAAGAATATAACAAGAGAAACTAGGCAGTAGTGACCATGTTTTGAAAAAATATTGCACTCTTATTGATTTGAATCCCCTGTCATCCTAGTAGCCCCCCTCCCCCCAGAGAAGAGTTGTACAGTCTAATGGCGTGTGGGACAAAGGACAGCCGCCTCAGGAAGTACAGCTCTGTCCTTTCCTGTACAAGTGGCCTGTGTTAACAGTCCAGTCCAGCTTATTGTCCACCCACACCCCAAGGTACTTGAATGATAGTCTTCCCAATGTGTCCTGGGTCTTCCCCGTGGCCTCCTGCCGGTCGGCCTTGCCCTAACGAAAATAGCAATAAAAAATGTATTCAAAAACAACTCCTAAACCAAACATGTAAAATGTCTAAAAATGCCTTTAAAATTGAATCTATGTTTTACTAGAATCAGTTGTTTTTATAAGGTTTGCAAATACAAAATTAGGTTTTACACATAATGACAGTATAACTGCCACAGTCAATATGACAGTTATTTAAACATAACTCCTAAACCACACATGAAAAATGTCTAATAATGCATGAAGAAATGTTTCTTTGTGATTTTTATTAGAAACGTTTTCTTTTGTGAGGTTTGCAAAGACATTAGTTAGTTTTTTTTTAGTCAATATGACAGTGTAACTGCCACACTCACTATGACAGTTATTTAAACAAAACCCCTAAACTCATACTTGCCAACATTGAGACCTCCGATTTCAGGAGGTGGGGGTGGGGAAGGCATGGTCGGGGGTGGGGTGGGGGCGTGGTTAAGAGGGGAGGAGTATATTTAGAAATAGAAATCACTAAGTCAAGTATTTCATATATATATACATATATATATACATACATATATATATATATATATATATATATATATATATGTATATATATATATATATATATATATATATATATATATATATATATATATATATATATATATGTATATTATATATATATATATATATATATATATATATATATATATATATATATATATATATATATAATATATATATATATATATACACACATATATAAAAAAAACTTGACTTTCAGTGAATTCTAGGTATATATATATATATATATATATATATATATATATATATATGTATGTGTGGGGGAAAAAATCACAAGACTACTTCATCTCTACAGGCCTGTTTCATGAGGGGTTCCCTCAATCATCAGGAGATATAAGACATATATATATATATATATATATATATATATATATATATATATATATATATATATATATATATATATATATATATATATATATATATATATATATATATATATATATATATGTATATATATATATATATATATATATATATATATAAAAATAAATACTTGAATTTCAGTTTTCATTTATTTACACATATACACACACATAACACTCATCTACTCATTGTTGAGTTAAGGGTTGAATTGTCCATCCTTGTTCTATTCTCTGTCACAATTTTTATAACCATGCTGAACACCCTCTCTGATGATGCATTGCTGTGTGGCACGCACAAAAGTGCTTTCATCAAATGCACGAGAGTCTGGAATTTTCCATCCCTCCCGAGCATGGCCAAAAACCGGTCAATCTTTGCTTCCTGAGGAAGATCTTCACTGCCAAGCACTTGGTATTCCACTACTTCTTCCCGGATGCTATCCAGGTCCAATCGCAGCTGCGGCTTGGAACTTATAAGCGTGTTTCTTCATCTTACTCGTCGTCGGCGTCGCCATGGCTGTATCTTCCGCGTTCTTCTGCTTCGTCTCCTTGTTGTGTGCGCAGTTGTGCACTGCACTCTCTAAAAGCCCTGGATGTTATTGTCACATATGCATGTACAGTTGATGGCAGTATTGCCCTGTTTAAAGAGTGTCACAACATTGCTGTTTACGGCAGACAAACTGCTTTACGGTAGACGAAAACGTGACTGCTGTTGTTTTGTGTTGTTACCGCGCTGGGAGGACGTGAATGAAACTACCTAACAATAAACCCACATAAGAAACCAAGAACTCGCCCTCGATCATTCTACAGTTATAACGTGATTGGTCAGGCATGCTGTTTATATCGTGCGAAAGCAGACATGAATACAGGCTGTCCTCACTCAGATCAGCCTGAATTTCGGGAGATTTTCGGGAGAACATTTGTCCCGGGAGGTTTTCGGGAGAGGCGCTGAATTTCGGGAGTCTCCTGGAAAATCCAGGAGGCTTGGCAAGTATGCCTAAACTACACATAAAAAATGGCTAATAATGCCTGAAATAAGGCATTCTTGTGAGTTTTACTCGAAACATATGCTTTTTTAAGGCTTGCAAACACAAAAAGTATTTGTTTTCCTCAATATGACAGTAAAGTTCTTAAAATCCTGAGATAATGCGAAATAAGCAAAAACAATGTATTCCATCATAATTCCTACACCAAATAAGCAAAATATCTAAAAATGCCTGTAATATTGAATCTGTGTGAGTTTTACTAAAATCAGTTGTTTTGGTAAGGTTTACAAATACAAAAATGAGGTTTTACTCTTTATGACAGTTATTTAAACATAACTCCATCCATCCAGCCATCCATTTTCTTCCGCTTATCCGAGGTCGGGTCGCGGGGGCTGCAGCCTAAGCAGGGAAGCCCAGACTTTCCTCTCCCCAGCCACTTCGTCCAGCTCCTCCCGGATGACAGAGCTTCTCACCCTAACTCTAAGGGAGAGCCCCGCCACCCGGCGGAGGAAAATCATTTCGGCCGCTTGTACCCGTGATTTTGTCCTTTCGGCCATGACACAAAACTCATGACCATAGGTGAGGATGGGAACGTAGATCGACCGGTAAATCGAGAGCTTTGCCTTCCGGCTCAGCTCCTTCTTCACCACAACGGATCAATACAGCGTCCGCATTACTGAAGACGCCGCACCGTTGCGCCTGTCGATCTCACGATCCACTCTTCCCTCACTCGTGAACAAGACTCTGAGGTCCTTCAACTCCTCCACTTGGGGCAAGATCTCCTCCCTAACCCGGAGATGGCACTCCACCCTTTTCCGGGCGAGAACCATGGACTCGGACTTGGAGGTGCTGATTCACATCCCAGTCACTTCACACTCGTCTGCGAACCGATCCAGTGAGGGCTGAAGATCTTGGCCAGATGAAGCCATCAGGACCACATCATCTGCAAATAGCAGAGACCTAATCCTGCAGACACCAAACCGGATCCCCTCAACGCCCTGACTGCGCCTAGAAATTCTGTCCATAAAGGTTATGTACAGAATCGTTGACAAAGGGCAGCCTTGGCGGAGTCCAACCCTCACTGGAAACGGGTCCGCATTGTCGGACCAAGCTCTGACTCTTGCAAAGGGAGCGAACCGCCACAATAAGACAGTCCGTTACCCCATACTCTCTAAGCACTCCCCACAGGACTTCCAGGGGTAAATGGTCGAATGCCTTCTCCAAGTCCATAAAGCACATGTAGCCTGGTTGGGCAAACTCCCATGCACCCTCAAGGACCCTGCCGAGAGTATAAAGCTGGTCCACAGTTCCACGACCAGGACGTAAACCACACTGTTCCTCCTGAATCCGAGGTTCGACTATCCGGCGTAGCCTCTTCTCCAGTACACATGAATAGACCTTACCGGGAAGATTGAGGAGTGTGATCTCACGATAGTTGAAACACACCCTCTGGTTCCCCTTCTTAAAGAGAGGAACCACCACCCCGGTCTCCCAATCCAGAAGTACCGCCCCCGATGTCCACGCGATGTTGCAGAGTCTTGTCAACCAAGACAGCCCCACAGCATCCAGAGCCTTAAGGAACTCCGGACGGATCTCATCCACCCCCAGGGCGTTGCCATTGAGGAGCTTTTTAACTACCTTGGCATCCTCATCCCCAGAAATAGGAGAGCCCACCACAGATTCCCCAGGCACTGCTTCCTCAAAGGAAGACATGTTGGTGGGATTAAGGAGGTCTTCGAAGTATTCCCTCCACCGATCAATAACAGCTGCAGTAGAGGTCAGCAGCGCACCATCCTCACCATACACGGTGTTACAGTGCACTGCTGCCCCCCCTTGAGCCGGCGGATGGTGGTCCAGAATCGCTTCGAAGCCGTCTGGAAGTCGTTTTCCATGGCTTCTCCAAACTCCTCCCATGTCCGAGTTTTTGCCTCTGCGACCGCTGAAGCCGCACTTCGCTTGGCCTGTCGGCTGTCTCTGGAGTCCCATGAGCCAAAAGGACCCGATAGGCTCTTTCTTCAGCTTGACGGCATCCCTCACTGCTGGTGTCCACCAGCGGGTTCTAGGATTACCGCCACGACAGGCACCAAACTCCTTGCGGCCACAGCTCCAATCAGCCGGCTCGACAAGAGAGGCACGGAACATGGTCCACACAGACTCAATGTCCAGCGCCTCCCTCGTGACATGTTCAAAGTTCTTCCGGAGGCGTTCCCAGCAAACCCTCACAATGCCAGGTCTGTCAGGCATCCTCCCCCACCATCGCAGCCAACTCACCACCAGGTGGTGATCGGTAGAAAGCTCCGCCCCTCTCTTCACCCGAGTGTCCAAAACATGAGACCGCAAATCCGATGACACAACTACAAAATCGATCATGGAACTGCGGCCTGGGGTGTTCTGGTGCCAAGTGCACATATGGACACCCTTATGTTTGAACTTGGTGTTTGTTATTGACAATCTGTGACGAGCACAAAAGTCCAATAACAAAACACCACTCGGGTTCAGATCCGGGCGGCCAATCTTCCCAATCACGCCACTCCAGGTTTCACTGTTGTTGCCAAGATGAGCGTTGAAGGCCCCCAGTAGAACGAGGGAATCACCCGGTGGAGCACTTTCCAGTACTCCCTCGAGTGAATCCAAAAAGGGTGGGTACTCTGAGCTGCCGTTTGGCGCGTAAGGCCAAACAACAGTCAGGACCCGTCCCCCCACCCGAAAGCGGAGGAAAGCTACCCACTGGTCCACTGGGTTGAACTCCAACGTGCAGGCTTTGAGCCGGGGGGCAACAAGAATTGCCACCCGAGCACGTCGTTTCTCAACGCAAGCATTATAACTCCAAAACAACAAATGCTAATAATGCTTGGAAAAATGTATCTTTGTTAGTTTTACTAGAATAATAATCTTTTGTAAGGTTTGCAGACACAAGTTGTTTTTTTGTACTCAATATGACAGTATAACTGTCATACTAAATATGAAAGTTGTATAAACATATCTCCAAAACCAAACATGCAATCCATCTAAAGATGCCTGTAATATTGAATCTATGAAAAATAGTTTTTTTTACTCAATATGACAATATAACTGTCATACTAAATCCATCCATTTTCTTCCGCTTATCCGAGGTCGGGTTGCGGGGGCAGCAGCCTAAGCAGAGAAGCCCCAGCCACTTTGTCCAGCTCTTCTCGGGGGATCCCGAGGCGTTCCCAGGCCAGCCTGAGACATAGTCTTCCCAATGTGTCCTGGGTCTTCCCCGTGGCCTCCTGCCGATCGGACTTGCCCTAACGAAAAAAGCAATAAAAATGTATTCAAACATGTGAAATGTCTAAAAATGCCTGTAATATTGAATCTATGTGAGTTTTACTAGAATCAGTTGTTTTTGTAAGGTTTGCAAATACAAAAATTTGGTTTTACACATAATAACAGTATAACTGCCACATTCAATATGACAGTTATTTAAACATATTTCCTAAACCACACATGAAAAATGTCTAATAATGCCTGGAAAACATTATTTTTGTGAGTTTTACTGGAAAAACATAGTTTGTAATGTTTGTAAAGACACAAGTTAGTTTTACTCAAGATGACAGTATAACTGTCATAATACATATGAAAGTTTTATAAACATAATTCCAAAACCAAACATGCATTATGTCTAAAAATACCTGTAAAATTGTATCAATGTGAGTTTTACTAGAATCATTTTTTGCGATGATATGGCGACTTGTCCGGGGTGTACCCCGCCTTCCGCCCGATTGTAGCTGAGATAGGCTCCAGCGCCCCCTGCCACCCCAAAAGGGAATAAGCGGTAGAAAAAATGATGGATGGGCATTTTTTGTTGTCGTTACTAAATCCATCCATTTTCTTCCGCTGCCCCCGCGGGTTGCGGGGGCAGCAGCCTCAACAGAGAAGCCCAGACTTCCCTCTCCCCAGCCACTTCTTCCAGCTCTTCTCGGGGGATCCTGAGGCGTTCCCAGGCCAGCCGGGAGACATAATCTTCCCAATGTGTCCTGGGTCTTCCCCGTGGCCTCCTGCCGGTCGGACTTGCCCTAAACACCTCCCTCGGTCATTCCTCCCGGATGACAGAGCTTCTTATCCTATCTCTAAGGGAGAGACACGCCACCCGGCGGGGGAAACTCAATTTGGCCGCTTGTACCCGGGATCTTGTCTTTTCGGTCATAACCATGACCATAGGTGCAGGATGAGAATGTAGATCGACCGGTAAATTTAGAGCTTTTAATTCTGGCTCAGCTCCTTCTTCACCACAATGGATCGATATAGCGTCCTCATTACTGAAGACGCCGCACCGATCCGCCTGTGGATCTCATGATCCACTCTTCCCTCACTCGTGAACAAGACTCCTAGGTACTTGAACTCCTCCACTTGGGGCCATCTAGTATGTGCCATCGCCTCCTCAACCTGGAAATGGCACCCCACCCTTTACCGGGCGAGAACCATGGACTCGGACTTGGAGGTGCTGATTCTCATCCCAGTCGCTTCATACTCGGCCATCCGATGAGAGCTGGAGATCCTGGCCAGTTGAAGCCATCAGGACCACATCAACTGCAAAAAGCAGAGACCTAATCCTGCAACCACCAAACCGGATCCCCTCAACGCCATGACTGCAATTCTGTCCATAAAAGTTAACAACAGAATCGGTGACAAAGGCGGACCAAGGCTGCCCTACTCTGATCATACAGGGAGCGACCCGCCACAATCAGACAGTCTGGGGACAACAAGAATTGCCACCCCAGCCTCTCATTGCTTGCAACGCCATAGTGGAAGAGAGTCCAGCCCCTCTCGAGAGAACAGGTTCCTGTGCGTCGAAGTGAGTCCAACTATATCTAGCCGGAACTTCTCCACCTCGCACACCAGCTCAGGCTCCTTCCCTCCCAGCGAGGTGACATTTCACGTCAGAAGAGCTAGCTTATGTAGCCGATGATCGGACCGCCAAGTGCCCTGCCTTCGGCTGCCGCTCAGCTCACACTGCACCCGACCTCTATAACCCAGCCCATGAGTGGTGAGCCCATTGGTGGAGGGAACCACGTTGCTTCATTGAGCTGAGCCAGCCAACAGGCGCTCGCCATCATGCCCCACCTCTGGGCCTGGCTCCACAGGGGAGCCACGGTGACCCGCGTCCGGGCGAGGAAAAATCTAGGACCTCGATTTGTACCATTCATAAAGGTCTTTGAGCTGCTCTTTGTCTGATCCCTCACCTAGGACCTATTTGTCTCGGGAGAGCCTACGATTGATTGATGCCTGAAATAATGCAATCTTGGGAGTTTTACTCAAAACATATGCTTTTTTAAATCTTGCAAACATAAAAGGAGTTTTTTACTCAATATGACAGTAATGTTCTTAAAATCCTGAGATAATACGAAAAAAGCAAAAACAAATGTATTCCATTATAATTCCTAAACCAAACATGCAAAATGTGTAAAAATGCCTGTAATATTGAATCAATGTATGTTTTACTAAAATCAGTTGTGTTTGAAAGGTTTGCAATTACAAAAATTCGTTTTTTTTCACCATGACAATGTACACTCAATATGACAGTAAATTAAACATAACTCCTAAACTACACATAAAAATGAGCTAATATTGCCTGAAATAATGCATTCTTGTGAGTTTTACTCGAAAGATATGCTTTTTTAAGGCTTGCAAACACAAAAAGTAGTTTTTTTACTCAATATGACAGTAATGTTCTTAGAATTCTGAGATAATGCGAAAAAAGCAATAAAAATGTATTCCAACATATTTCCTAAACCAACAATGCAAAATGTCTAAAAATGCCTGTAATACTATATCCATGTGAGTTGTAATAGAATCAGTTGTTTTAGTAAGGTTTGCAAAAACAAAAATTAGGTTTTACTCTTTATGAAAGTAAACTGTCACAATCAATATGACAGTTTTTTAATCATAACTCCTAAACTACTAATGTAAAATGGCTAATAATGTTTGAAATAATTGATCCTTGGGAGTTTTCCTCGAAACATGTGCTTTTTTTTAAGGCTTGCAAACACAAAAAGTATATTTTTACTCAATATGACAGTAATATTCTTAAAATCCTGAGATAATGCAAAAAAAGCAATGAAAATATATTCAATCATATTTCCTAAATCAAACATGCAAAATGTGTAAAAATGCCTGTAATATTGAATCCATGTGAGTTTTACTAGAATCGGTTGTGTTTGAAATTTTTGCAAATACAAAAATTAGGTCTTTTTCACCATGACAATGTACACTCAATATGACAGTAAATTAAACATAACTCCTAAACTACACTTAAAAATGAGCTAATATTGCCTGAAATAATGCATTCTTGTGAGTTTTACTTGAAACATATGCTTTTTTAAGGCTTGCAAACACAAAAAGTAGTTTTTTACTCAATATGACAGTAATGTTCTTAAAATCCTGAGATAATGCGAAAAAAGCAATAAAAATGTATTCAATCATAATTTCTAAACTAAACATGCAAAATGTGTAAAAATGCCTGTATTATTGAATCCATGTGAGTTTTACTAGAATCAGTTGTTTTAGTAAAGTTTGCAAAAACAAAAATTAGGTTTTACTCTTTATGAAAGTAAACTGTCACACTCAATATGACAGTTTTTTAATCATAACACCTAAACTACTCATGCAAAATGGCTAATAATGTTTGAAATAATGGATCCTTGGGAGTATTCCTTGAAACATTTGCTTTCTTAAGGCTTGCAAACACAAAAAGTATTTTTTTACTCAATATGACAGTAATGTTCTTAAAATCCTGAGATAATGCGAAAAAAGCAATAAAAATGTATTCAATCATAATTTCTAAACTAAACATGCAAAATGTGTAAAAAATGACTGTATTATTGAATCCATGTGAGTTTAACTAGAATCAGTTGTTTTAGTAAGGTTTGCAAAAACAAAAATTAGGTTTTACTCTTTATGAAAGTAAACTGTCACACTCAATATGACATTTATTTAATCATAACTCCTAAACTACACATGCAAAATGTCTAATGATGCCTCAAATAATGCATTCTACGGAGTTTTACTCGAAACATATGCTTTTTCAAATCTTGCAAACACAAAAAGTAATTTTTTACTCAATATGACAGTAATATTCCTAAAATACTGAGATATTGCGAAAAAAGCAATGAAAATATATTCAATCATATTTCCTAAATCAAACATGCAAAATGTGTAAAAATGCCTGTAATATTGAATCCATGTGAGTTTTATTAGATTAGGTTGTTTGAAATTTTTGCAAATACAAAAATTAGGTTTTTTTCACCATGACTCAATATGACAGTAAATTAAACATAACTCCTAAACTACACTTAAAAATGAGCTAATATTGCCTGAAATAATGCATTCTTGTGAGTTTTACTCGAAACATATGCTTTTCTAAGGCTTGCAAACACAAAAAGTAGTTTGTATTCAATATGACAGTAATGTTCTTAAAATTCTGAGATAATGCGAAAAAAGCAATAAAAATGTATTCAATCATAATTTCTAAACTAAACATGCAAAATTTGTAAAAAAAATGCCTGTAATATTGAATCCATGTGAGATTTCGGTTGTGTTTGAAATTTTTGCAAATAAAAAAATTACGTTTTTTTCACCATGACAAGCAATATGACAGTAAATAAACATAACTCCTAAACTACACATAAAAATGAGCTAATATTGCCTGAACTAATGCATTATTGTGAGTTTTACTCGAAAAATATGCTTTTTTAAGGCTTGCAAACACAAAAAGTAGTTTTTTTACTCAATATGACGGTAATGTTCTTAAAATCCTGAGATAATGCGAAAAAAGCAATAAAAATGTATTCCAACATAATTCCTAAACCAACAATGCAAATGTCTAAAATGCCTGTAATATTAAATCCATGTGAGTTTTACTAGAATCAGTTGTTTTTATAAGGTTTGCAAATACAAAAATTAAGTTTTACTCACTATGACAGTAAACTGTCACACTCAATATGACAGTTATTTAAAAATAACTCCTGACTACACATGCAAAATGGCTAATGATGCCTCAAATAATGCATTCTACAGAGTTTTACTCGAAACATATGCTTTTCAAATCTTGCAAACACAAAAAGTAGTTTTTTACTCAATATGACAGTAATATTCCTAAAATCCTGAGATAATGCGAAAAAAGCAATGAAAATATATTCAATCATATTTCCTAAATCAAACATGCAAAATGTGTAAAAATGCCTGTAATATTGAATCCATGTGAGTTTTACTAGAATCGGTTGTGTTTGAAATTTTTGCAAATGAAAAAAATTAGGTTTTTTTCACCATGACAATGTACACTCAGTATGACAGTAAATAAACATAACTTCTAAACTACACATAAAAATGAGATAATATTGCCTGAAAATGCATTATTGTGAGTTTTACTCGAAACATATGCTTTTTTAAGGCTTGCAAACACAAAAAGTAGTTTTTTACTCAATATGACAGTAATATTCCTAAAATCCTGAGATAATGTGAAAAAAGCAATACAAATGTATTCCATCATAACTTCTAAACCAAACAGGCAAAATGTCTAAAAATAACTGTAATATTGAATTCATGTGAGTTTTACTAGAATCAGTTGTTTTTGTAAGGTTTGCAAATACCAAAATTAGGTGTTACTCTATATGAGAGTATACTGTTACATTTAATATGACAGTTATTTAAACATAACTCCTAAACTACAAATGCTAAATGGCTAATGATGCCTGAAATAATGCATCCTTAGGAGTTTTACTCGAAAAATATGCTTTTTTTAATCCTTGCAAACACAGAAAGTAGTTTTTACTCAATGTGACAGTAATATTCTTAAAATCCTGAGATAATGCGAAAAAAGCAATAAAAATGTGTTCCATCATAATTTCTAAACCAAACATGCAAAATGTGTAAAAATGCCTGTAATATTGAATCCATGTGAGTTTTACTAGAATCAGTTGTTTTTGTAAGGTTTTACTTACTATGACAGTTATTTAAACTCTATGTATCTTTGTGAGTTTTACTAGAAAAAATATATTTTGAATGTATACAAAAACAAAAGTTTGTTTGTTTTTACTCAATATGATAGTATAACTGTCATACTAAATCCATCCATTTCCTTCCGCTTATCCGAGGTCGTGTTGCGGGGGCTGCAGCCTAAGCAGAGAAGCCCAGCTACTTCGTCCAGCTCTTCTCGGGGGATCCCGAGGCGTTCCCAGGCCAGCCAGCTGATATAATCTTCCCAATGTGTCCTGTGTCTTCCCCGTGGCTTCCTGCCGTTTGGACTTGCCTTAACGAAAAAAGCAATAAAAATGTATTCCATCATAATTTCTAAACCAAACAGGCAAAATGTCTAAAAATAACTGTAATATTGAATTCATGTGAGTTTTACTAGAATCAGTTGTTTTTGTAAGGTTTGCAAATACAAAAATTTGGTTTTACTCTATATGAGAGTATACTGTTACATTTAATATGACAGTTATTTAAACATAACTCCTAAACTACAAATGCTAAATGGCTAATGATGCCTGAAATAATGCATCCATAGGAGTTTTACTCGAAAAATATGCTTTTTTTTAATCCTTGCAAACACAGAAAGTAGTTTTTACTCAATGTGACAGTAATATTCTTAAAATCCTGAGATAATGCGAAAAAAGCAATAAAAATGTGTTCCATCATAATTTCTAAACCAAACATGCAAAATGTGTAAAAATGCCTGTAATATTGAATCCATGTGAGTTTGACTAGAATCAGTTGTTTTTGTAAGGTTTTACTTACTATGACAGTTATTTAAACTCTATGTATCTTTGTGAGTTTTACTAGAAAAAATATATTTTGAATGTTTACAAAAACAAAAGTTAGTTTGATTTTACTCAATATGATAGTATAACTGTCATACTAAATCCATCCATTTCCTTCCGCTTATTCGAGGTCGTGTTGCGGGGGCTGCAGCCTAAGCAGAGAAGCCCAGCTACTTCGTCCAGCTCTTCTCGGGGGATCCCGAGGCGTTCCCAGGCCAGCCAGCTGATATAATCTTCCCAATGTGTCCTGTGTCTTCCCCGTGGCTTCCTGCCGTTTGGACTTGCCTTAACGAAAAAAGCAATACTAATGTATTCAAACACAACTCCTAAACAAAACATGTAAAATGTCTAAAATGCCTTTAATATTGAATCTATGTGAGTTTTACAAGAATCAGTTGTATTTGTAAGGTTTGCAAATACAAAAATTAGGTTGTACACTTAACTTTATAACTCAATATGTGTGGCAGTTATACTACCACACTCAAAATGACAGTTATTTAAACATAACTCCTAAACTACATATGACCATTTTCTAATAATGCATGAAGAAATGTATCTCTGTGAGTTTTACTAGTAACATTTTCTTTTGTAAGGTTTGCAAAGACACGAGTTAGTTTTTTTTTTACTCACTTTGACAGTATACTGTCACACTCAATTTCAGTTATTTTAAACATAACTCCTAAACCACACATACAAAATGGCTAATAATGCCTGTAGAAATGTATCTTTGTGAGTTTTACTGGGAAACAATATTTTGTAAGGTTTGTAAAGACAAAAGTTAGTTTTTTTTACTCAATATAACAGTATAACTGTCATACTATATATGAAAGTTATATAAACATAACTTCAAAACTACACATGAACATTTTGTAAGAAATGTATCTTTGTGAGTTTTACTAAAATGTTCTTTTGTAAGGTTTGCAAAGACACAAGTTAGTTTTTTTTACTCAATATGATAGTATCACTGTCATACTAAATAAGAAAGTTGTATAAACATAAGTTCAAAAATACACATGCAATCCGTCTAAAAATGCCTGTAATATTGAATCTATGTGAGTTTTACCAGAATCAGGTATTTTGGTAAGGTTTACATTGCAAAAATTAGGTTTTACTCATAATGACAGTATAACTGCCACATTCAATATGGCAGTTATTTAAACATAACCCCTAAACCACATGCAAAATGGCTTATAATGCCTGGGGATGTATCTTTGTGAGTTTTACTAGAAAACATATAATTTGTAAGGTTTTTAAAGACACAAGTTAGTTTTTTTTACTCAATATAATAGTATAACTGTCATACTAAATGTATCCATTTTCTTCCGCTTATCCGAGGTCGGGTTGCGGGGGCAGCAGCCTAAGCAGAGAAGCCCAGACTTCCCTCTCCCCAGCCACTTCGTCCAGCTCTTCTCGGGAGATCCCGAAGCGTTCCCAGGCCAGCCGGCTGACATAGTCTTCCCAATGTGTCCTGGGGCTTCCCCGTGGCCTCCTGCCGGTCGGACTTGCCCTAACGAAAAAAGCAATTAAAATGTATTCAAACACAACTCCTAAACCAAACATGTGAAATGTCTAAAATGCCTGCAATATTGAATCTATGTGAGTTTTACTAGAATCAGTTGTTTTGTAAGGTTTGCAAATACAAAAATTAGGTTTAACACTTAATGACAGTATAACTGCCACACTCAATTTGACAGTTAATAAAACATAACTCCTAAACTACACATGAACATTTTCTAATAATGCATGAAGAAATGTATCTTTTGTGAGTTTTACTAGTAACATTTTCTTTTGTAAGCATTGCAAAGACACAAGTTAGTTTGTTTTACTCACTATGACTGTGAGACTATGTCACACTCAATATGAAAGTTATTTAAACATAAATCCTAAACCGCACATGCAAAATAGCTAATAATGCCTGTAGAAATGTATCTTTGAGTTTTACTGGGAAAAATATTTTGTAAGGTTTGTAAAGACACAAGTTTGTTTTTTTTTTTTTTTACTCAATATGACAGTATTACTGTAATACTAAATATGAAAGTTATATAAACACAACTCCAAAACCAAACATGCAATTATGTCTAAAAATGACTGTGATATTGTATCTGTGAGTTTTACTAGAATCAATTGTTTTTGTAAGGTTTGCAAATACAAAATTTAGGTTTTACTCACTATGACAGTTATTTAAACATAAATCCTAAACAACAAATGCAAATAGCTAATAATGCTTGGAGAACTGTATCTTTGTTATAGAGAGCCTGCTGACCAACAGCATCTCTGTCTGGACTGGAGCCTGCAGTGCCTCAGACTGGAAGTCTCTCCAGAGAGTGGTGAGGACGGCGGAAAAGATCTTCAGGAACCCTCTTCCTCCTATCCAGGAGATCGCAAAAAGCGCTGCCTGACCAGGGCTCAGAAAATTTGCAAAGACTCCTCCCACCCCCACCAAGGACTGTTTTCACTGCTGGACTCTAGAAAGAGGTTCCGCAGCCTCCGAAGCAGAACCTCCAGCTTCTTCCCTCAGGCCGTAAGACTCTTGAACGCATTATAATTAAATTATCCCCTCAACTCCCCTTAAAAATGGATTAACTCGCTGGAATAAAAAAAAACCCAATATAACATACACCCATAAACGTGGGCGCATGTGGAAAAAGTGCAATATATTTATCTGCACAGTAATCTTTTTATTTATTTATATATATTTAAGTATATTTATTTATTTTATATATATATTTATTTATTATTTATATTTATTTATATATGCAACTTATTTCTTTTTTTATCCTGCACTACCATGAGTTTATGTAACGAAATTGTGTTATCTGTGCTGTAAAGTTCAAATTTGAATGACAATAAAAAGAAAGTCTAAGTCTTTACCAGAATAATGATCTTTTGTAAGGTTTGCAAAGACGCAAGTTAGTTGTTTTTTTTCTCAATATGACAGTATAACTGTCATACTAAATATGAAAGTTGTAAAAACATAACTCCAAAACCAAACAAGCAATCCGTCTAAAAATGCATGTAATATTGAATCTATGTGAGTTTTATCAGAATCAGGTATTTTGGTAAGGTTTACAATTACAAAAATTTGGTTTTACTCATGACAGTATACCTGCCACATTCAATTTGACATTAATTTAAACATAACTCCTAAACCACACATGCACAATGGCTAATAATACCTGGGGAAATGTCTCTTTGTGAGTTTTACTAGAAAAAATATATTGTGTAAGGTTTGTAAAGACACAAGTTGTTTTTTTTTACTCAATATAACAGTAGAGCTGTCTTACTAGATATAAATAAATAAATAAATGGGTTGTACTTGTATAGCGCTTTTCTACCTTCAAGGTACTCAAAGCGCTTTGACACTACTTCCACATTTACCCATTCACACACTGATGGAGGGAGCTGCCATGCAAGGCGCTAACCAGCACCCATCAGGAGCAAGGGTGAAGTCTTGCTCAGGACACAACGGACATGACGAGGTTGGCACTAGGTGGGGATTGAACCAGGGACCCTCGGGTCGCGCACGGCCATTCTTCCACTGCGCCAAACATTACTCCAAAACCAAACATGTATTATGTCTAAAAATGCCTGTAATATTGTATCTGTGTGAGTTTTACTAGAATCAGTTGTTTTTGTAAGGTTTTCAAATACCAAAATTGGGTTTTATTTACTTTGACAGTTATTTAAACATAACTCCTAACCAACAAATGCAAAATGGCTAATAATGCTTGGAGAAATGTATCTTTGTTTGTTTTACTAGAATGATTATATTTTGTAAAGTTTGCAAAGACACAAGTTAGTTTGTTTTACTCACTATGACTTTACGGTCACACTCCATATGACAGTTATTTAAACATAACTTCTAAACCACATATGCAAAATGGCTAATAATGACTGTTGAAATGTATCTTTGTGAGTTTTACTGGGAAAACAATATTTTGTAAGGTTTGTAAAGACACAAGTTAGTGTTTTTTTTATTAAATATAACAGTATAGCTGTCATACATATGAAAGTTATAGAAACATAACTCCAAAACCAAACATGCATTATGTCTAAAAATGCCTGCAATATTGTATCTGTGTGAGTTTTACTAGAATCAGTTGTTTTTGAAAGGTTTGCAAATACAAAATTTAGGTTTTACTCACTATGACAGTTATTTGAACATAACTCCTAAACAACAAATGCAAAATAGCTAATAATGCTTGGAGAGATGTATCTTTGTTATAGCGAGCCTGCTGACCAACAGCATCTCTGTCTGGACTGGAGCCTGCAGTGCCTCAGACTCGAAGTATCTCCAGAGAGTGGTGAGGACGGCGGAAAAGATCATCAGGACTCCTCTTCCTCCTATCCAGGAGATCGCAAAAAGTGCTGCCTGACCAGGGCTCAGAAAATTTGCAGAGACTCCTCCCACCCCCACCAAGGACAGTTTTCACTTCTGGACTCTAGAAAGAGGTTCCGCAGCCTCCGAAGCAGAACCTCCAGCTTCTGTAACAGCTTCTTCCCTCAGGCCGTAAGACTCTTGAACGCATCATAATTAAATTATCTCCTCAACTCCCCTCAAAATTAATTAACTCGCTGGAATGAAAAAAACAATATAACATACACCCATAAACGTGGGCGCATGTGGAAAAAGTGCAATATATTTATCTGCACAGTAATCTATTAATCTATTTATATATATTTATATATATTTATTTATTTTATATATATTTAGAGCTAGAATTCACCAAGTCAAGTATTTCATATATATATATATATATATATATATATATATATATATATATATATATATATATATATATATATATATATATATATATATATAGTATTTATATATTTATTTATCGAAATATGCACCTTATTGCTTTTTTATCCTGCACTACGACATTTCGTTCTTATCTGTGCTGTAAAGTTCAAATTTGAATGACAATAAAAAGAAAGTCTAAGTCTAAGTCTAAGTCTTTACTAGAATAACGGTCTTTTGTAAGGTTTGCAAAGACACAAGTTAGGTTTTTTTTTACTCAATGGTAATATACAGTATAACTGTCATACTAAATATGAAAGGTGTATAATCATAACTCCAAAACCAAACATGCAATCCGTCTAAAAATGCATGTAATATTGAATCTATGTGAGTTTTACCAGAATCGGGTATTTTGGTAAGGTTTACAATTACAAAAATTAGGTTTCACTCACAATGTGTCCTGGGTCTTCCCCGCGGCCTCCTGCCCGTCGGACTTGCCCTAATGAAAAAAGCAATACAAATGTATTCAAACACAACTCTAAACCAAACATGTAAAATGTCTACAAATGCCTGTAATATTGAATCTATGTGAGTTTTACCAGAATCAGGTATTGTGGTATGGTTAACATTTACAAAAATTAGGTTTTACTCATAATAACAGTATAACTGCCACATTCAATTTGACATTTATTTAAACATAACTCCTAAACCACATGTGCACAATGGCTAATAATGCCTGGAGAAATGTCTCTTTGTGAGTTTTACTGGGAAAAAAAACATTTTTTAAGGTTTGTACAGATACAAGTTAGTTTTTTTTATTCAATATGACAGTATTACTGTCATACAAAATATGAAAGTTATATAAACATTACTCCAAAACCAAACATGCATTATGTCTAAAAATGCCTATAATATTGTATCCATGTGAGTTTTAGTAGAATCATTTGTTTTCATAAGGTTTGCAATTACAAAATATGGGTTTTACTCACTATGACAGTATACTGTCACACTCAATCTGACGATTATTTAAACATAAGTCCTAAACCACACATGCAAAATGGCTAATAATGCCTTGAGTTATGTATCTTTGTGAGTTTTATAAGAAAAAAAATATTTTGTAATGTTTGCAAAGACCCAAGTTAGTTTTTTACTTAATATGACAGTATTACTGTCATACTAAATCCATCCATTTTCTTCCTGCTTATCCGAGGTCAGGTTGCGGGGGCAGCAGCCTAAGCAGAGAAGCCCAGACTTTCCTCTCCCCAGCCACTTTGTCCAGCTCTTCTCGGGGGATCCCGAGGCATTTACAGGCCAGCCAGGAGACATAAATAGATAGATACATAGATAGTACTTTATTGATTCCTTCAGGAGAGTTCCCTCAGGAAAATTTAAATTCCAGCAGTAGTGTACAAAATTGTAAAAAGTGAAAAGCAAATAATGGGGGTATAAATTGAAACAAAATAGAAACATATTACAATAGAATAAAAATAAAAAGCAACAATGAGATCAAAAATACAACAGTAAAATAAGAATATAACAAGAGAAACTAGGCAGTAGTGACCATGTTTTGAAAAAATATTGCACTCTTATTGATTTGCATCCCCTGTCATCCTAGTAGCCCCCCTCCCCCCAGAGAAGAGTTGTACAGTCTAATGGCGTGTGGGACAAAGGACAGCCGCCTCAGGAAGTACAGCTCTGTCCTTTCCTGTACAAGTGGTCTGTGTTAACAGTCTAGTCCAGCTTATTGTCCACCCACACCCCAAGGTACTTGAATGATAGTCTTCCCAATGTGTCCTGGGTCTTCCCCGTGGCCTCCTGCTGGTCGGCCTTGCCCTAACGAAAATAGCAATAAAAAATGTATTCAAACACAACTCCTAAACCAAACATGTAAAATGTCTAAAAATGCCTGTAAAATTGAATCTATGTTTTACTAGAATCAGTTGTTTTTATAAGGTTTGCAAATACAAAATTAGGTTTTACACATAATGACAGTATAACTGCCACACTCAATATGACAGTTTTTTTAAACATAACTCCTAAACCACACATGAAAAATGTCTAATAATGCGTGAAGAAATGTATCTTTGTGATTTTTATTAGAAATGTTTTCTTTTGTGAGGTTTGCAAAGACACAAGTTAGTTTTTTTTACTCAATATATATATATATATATATATATATATATATATATATATATATATATATATATATATATATATATATATATATAATATATATATATATATATAAAGTCAAGATTTTTTTATATATGTGTGTGTATATATATATAATAAATATATATATATATATATATATATATATATATATATATATATATATATATATATATATATATATATATATATATACACACACATATATAAAAAAATATTGACTTTCAGTGAATTCTAGCTATATATATATATATATATATATATATATATATATATATATATATATATATATATATATATATATATATGTATGGGGGAAAAAATCACAAGACTACTTCATCTCTACAGGCCTGTTTCATGAGGGGTTCCCTCAATCATCAGGAGATATAAGACATATACATATATATATATATATATATATATATATATATATATATATATATATATATATATATATATATAAAATAAATACTTGAATTTCAGTTTTCATTTATTTACACATATACACACACATAACACTCATCTACTCATTGTTGAGTTAAGGGTTGAATTGTCCATCCTTGTTCTATTCTCTGTCACTATTTTTATAACCATGCTGAACACCCTCTCTGATGATGCATTGCTGTGTGGCACGCACAAAAGTGCTTTCATCAAATGCACGAGAGTCTGGAATTTTCCATCCCTCCCGAGCATGGCCAAAAACCGGTCAATCTTTGCTTCCTGAGGAAGATCTTCACTGCCAAGCACTTGGTATTCCACCACTTCTTCCCGGAGGCTATCCAGGTCCAATCGCAGCTGCGGCTTGAAACTTATAAGCGTGTTTCTTCATCTTACTCGTCGTCGGCGTCGCCATGGCTGTATCTTCCGCATTCTTCTGCTTCGTCTCCTTGTTGTGTGCGCAGTTGTGCACTGCACTCTCTAAAAGCCCTGGATGTTATTGTCACATATGCATGTACAATAGATGGCAGTATTGCCCTGTTTAAAGAGTGTCACAACATTGCTGTTTACGGCAGACAAACTGCTTTACGGTAGACGAAAACGTGACTGCTGTTGTTTTGTGTTGTTACCGCGCTGGGAGGACGTGAATGAAACTACCTAACAACAAACCCACATAAGAAACCAAGAACTCGCCCTCGATCATTCTACAGTTATAACGTGATTGGTCAGGCATGCTGTTTATATCGTGGGAAAGCAGACCTGAATACAGGCTGTCCTCACTCAGATCAGCCTGAATTTCGGGAGATTTTCGGGGGAAAATTTGTCCCGGGAGGTTTTCGGGAGAGGCGCTGAATTTCGGGAGTCTCCTGGAAAATCCAGGAGGCTTGGCAAGTATGCCTAAACTACACATAAAAAATGGCTAATACCGTATTTTCCGCACTATAAGGCGCACCTAAAAACCACAAATTTTCTCAAAAGCTGACAGTGCGCCTTATAACCCGGTGCGCTTTATATATGGATAAATATTAAGATTCATTTTCATAAAGTTTCGGTCTCGCAACTTCGGTAAACAGCCGCCATCTTTTTTCCCCGTAGAAGAAGCGCGCGGTGCATGCTGGGATATGTGACGTTTCATTTCCATTTGTGTGTTTATGTAAAGACCCCAAAATGGCTCCTATTAAGTGTGTTGTCTGTCTAATTATAAATAATGCAGACGAGGCGTGTTAACTGAGTTCTCAACGTTTACTCACAGCGTGCTCATAACCACATTCTAACTCCCAGCATACAACAACGCTTCTCAGGGCTACCGCGCTTGCTCGTCACTATCGTTGCATGCTGGGTAGTGTAGTTGTTATATTTGCTAGCTCATAACAGCACATTAAGAGACGCGCTTAATTCAATACTCGCCGTCATTCCGGGTGGATTGACAAAAGACCTCCAGCCGCTAGATATTGGTGTCAACAGGGCATTCGAAGCTAGACTGCTAACTGCGTGGGAACAGTGGATGACGAAGAAACGCGCGGTGCATGCTGGGATATGTGACGTTTCATTTCCATTTGTGTGTTTATGTAAAGACCCCAAAATGGCTCCTATTAAGTGTGTTGTCTGTCTAATTATAAATAATGCAGACGAGGCGTGTTAATGAGTTCTCAACGTTTACTCACAGCGTGCTCATAACCACATTCTAACTCCCAGCATACAACAACGCTTCTCAGGGCTACCGCGCATGCTCGTAACTATCGTTGCATGCTGGGTAGTGTAGTTGTTATATTTGCTAGCTCATAACAGCACATTAAGAGACGCGCTTAATTCAATACTCGCCGTCATTCCGGGTGGATTGACAAAAGACCTCCAGCCGCTAGATATTGGTGTCAACAGGGCATTCGAAGCTAGACTGCTAACTGCGTGGGAACAATGGATGACAGAAGGCGAACACACCTTCACTAAGACGAGGAGGCAGCGCAAGACGACGCCAATGGATCGTAAATTTGCCCAACTTTTCACTTCGGACACCGAAGACGAAGGATTTACGAATGAAGAATAACTTCAGAAAGTGAGCGCTATGTTTATTTTGTGTGTTGTGACATTAACGTTCGAGCAACATTATGTTGCTATTGCTCTGCACTATTTTGAATTTTACTATGTTTGTGATTGCACATTTGCGTACATTTTGGGAGTGAACAGAGTTGTTAGAACGCTGGTTTTTAATATATTATTAAAGTTTGACTGACCTATCTGACTGTTTTTTTGACATTCCCTTTAGCGCAGCGTAGGCGCGGCTTATAGTCCGGGGCGGCTTATTGGTGGACAAAGTTATGAAATATGCCATTCATTGAAGGTGCGGCTAATAATCCGGTGCGCCTTATAGTGCGGAAAATACGGTAATGCCTGAAATAAGGCATTCTTGTGAGTTTTACTCGAAACATATGCTTTTTTAAGGCTTGCAAACACAAAAAGTATTTGTTTTCCTCAATATGACAGTAAAGTTCTTAAAATCCTGAGATAATGCGAAATAAGCAAAAACAATGTATTCCATCATAATTCCTACACCAAATAAGCAAAATATCTAAAAATGCCTGTAATATTGAATCAGTGTGAGTTTTACTAAAATCAGTTGTTTTGGTAAGGTTTACAAATACAAAAATGAGGTTTTACTCTTTATGACAGTTATTTAAACATAACTCCATCCATCCAGCCATCCATTTTCTTCCGCTTATCCGAGGTCGGGTCGCGGGGGCTGCAGCCTAAGCAGGGAAGCCCAGACTTTCCTCTCCCCAGCTACTTCGTCCAGCTCCTCCCGGGGGATCCTGGGGCGTTCCCAGGCCAGCCGGGAGAGATAAGCTTCCCCGTTTCCTGGGTCTTCCTGGGCCTCCTACCGGTCGGACGTGCCCGAAACACCTCCCTAGGGAGGCGTTCGGGTGGCATCCTGACCAGATGCCCGAACCACCTCATCTGGCTCCTCTCGAAATGGAGGAGCAATGGCTTTACTTTGAGCTCCTCCCGGATGACAGAGCTTCTCACCCTATCTCCAAGGGAGAGCCCCGTCATCCGGCGGAGGAAACTCATTTCGGCCGCTTGTACCCGTGATTTTGTCCTTAGGTGAGGATGGGAACGTAGATCGACCGGTAAATCGAGAGCTTTGCCCTCCGGCTCAGCTCCTTCTTCACCAAAACGGATCAATACAGCGTCCGCATTACTGAAGACGCCGCACCGTTCCGCCTGTCAATCTCACGATCCACTCTTCCCTCACTCGTGAACAAGACTCTGAGGTCCTTGAACTCCTCCACTTGGGGCAAGATCTCCTCCCCAACCCGGAGATGGCACTCCACCCTTTTCCGGGCGAGAACCATGGACTCGGACTTGGAGGTGCTGATTCACATCCCAGTCACTTCACAGTCGTCTGCGAACCGATCCAGTGAGGGCTGAAGATCTTGGCCGGATGAAGCCATCAGGACCACATCATCTGCAAATAGCAGAGACCTAATCCTGCAGACACCAAACCGGATCCCCTCAACGCCCTGACTGCGCCTAGAAATTCTGTCCATAAAGGTTATGAACAGAATCGGTGACAAAGGGCAGCCTTGGCGGAGTCCAACCCTCACTGGAAACGGGTCCGACTTACTGCCGGCAATGCGGACCAAGCTCTGACTCTTGCAAAGGGAGCGAACCGCCACAATAAGACAGTCCGTTACCCCATACTCTCTAAGCACTCCCCACAGGACTTCCAGGGGTAAATGGTCGAATAGCTTCTCCAAGTCCATAAAGCACAAACTCCCATGCACCCTCAAGGACCCTGCCGAGAGTATAAAGCTGGTCCGCAGTTCCACGACCAGGACGTAAACCACACTGTTCCTCCTGAATCCGAGGTTCGACTATCTATCTAGCCTCTTCTCCAGTACACATGAATAGACCTTACCGGGAAGACTGAGGAGTGTGATCTCACGATAGTTGAAACACACCCTCTGGTTCCCCTTCTTAAAGAGAGGAACCACCACCCCGGTCTCCCAATCCAGAAGTACCGCCCCCGATGTCCACGCGATGTTGCAGAGTCTTGTCAACCAAGACAGCCCCACAGCATCCAGAGCCTTAAGGAACTCCGGACGGATCTCATCCACCCCCAGGGCGTTGCCATTGAGGAGCTTTTTAACTACCTTGGCATCCTCAGCCCCAGAAATAGGAGAGCCCACCACAGATTCCCCAGGCACTGCTTCCTCATAGGAAGACATGTTGGTGGGATTAAGGAGGTCTTCGAAGTATTCCCTCCACCGATCAATAACAGCTGCAGTAGAGGTCAGCAGCGCACCATCCTCACCATACCGGTGTTACAGTGCACTGCTCCCCCCCCCTTGAGCCGGCGGATGGTGGTCCAGAATCGCTTCGAAGCCGTCTGGAAGTGGTTTTCCATGGCTTCTCCAAACTCCTCCCATGTCCGAGTTTTTGCCTCTGCGACCGCTGAAGTCGCACTTCGCTTGGCCTGTCGGCTGCCTCTGGAGTCCCATGAGCCAAAAGGACCCGATAGGCTCTTTCTTCAGCTTGACGGCATCCCTCACTGCTGGTGTCCACCAGCGGGTTCTAGGATTACCGCCACGACAGGCACCAAACTCCTTGCGGCCACAGCTCCAATCAGCCGGCTCGACAAGAGAGGCACGGAACATGGTCCACTCAGACTCAATGTCCAGCGCCTCCCTCGTGACATGTTCAAAGTTCTTCCGGAGGCGTTCCCAGCAAACCCTCACAATGCGTTTGGGCCTGCCAGGTCTGTCAGGCATCCTCCCCCACCATCGCAGCCAACTCACCACCAGGTGGTGATCGGTAGAAAGCTCCGCCCCTCTCTTCACCCGAGTGTCCAAAACATGAGACCGCAAATCCGATGACACAACTACAAAATCGATCATGGAACTGCGGCCTGGGGTGTCCTGGTGCCAAGTGCACATATGGACACCCTTATGTTTGAACTTGGTGTTTGTTATTGACAATCTGTGACGAGCACAAAAGTCCAATAACAAAACACCACTCGGGTTCAGATCCGGGCGGCCATTCTTCCCAATCACGCCTCTCCAGGTTTCACTGTTGTTGCCAAGATGAGCGTTGAAGGCCCCCAGTAGAACGAGGGAATCACCCGGTGGAGCACTTTCCAGTACTCCCTCGAGTGAATCCAAAAAGGGTGGGTACTCTGAGCTGCCGTTTGGCGCGTAAGGCCAAACAACAGTCAGGACCCGTCCCCCCACCCGAAGGCGGAGGAAAGCTACCCACTGGTCCACTGGGTTGAACTCCAACGTGCAGGCTTTGAGCCGGGGGGCAACAAGAATTGCCACCCGAGCTCGTCGCCTCTCAACGCAAGCATTATAACTACAAAACTACAAATGCTAATAATGCTTGGAAAAATGTATCTTTGTTAGTTTTACTAGAATAATAATCTTTTGTAAGGTTTGCAGACACAAGTTTTTTTTTTTTTACTCAATATGACAGTATAACTGTCATACTAAATATGAAAGTTGTATAAACATATCTCCAAAACCAAACATGCAATCCATCTAAAGATGCCTGTAATATTGAATCTATGAAAAATAGTTTTTTTTACTCAATATGACAGTATAACTGTCATACTAAATCCATCCATTTTCTTCCGCTTATCCGAGGTCGGGTTGCGGGGGCAGCAGCCTAAGCAGAGAAGCCCAGACTTCCCTCTCCCCAGCCACTTTGTCCAGCTCTTCTCGGGGGATCCCGAGGCGTTCCCAGGCCAGCCTGAGACATAGTCTTCCCAATGTGTCCTGGGTCTTCCCCGTGGCCTCCTGCCGATCGGACTTGCCCTAACGAAAAAAGCAATAAAAATGTATTCAAACATGTGAAATGTCTAAAAATGCCTGTAATATTGAATCTATGTGAGTTTTACTAGAATCAGTTGTTTTTGTAAGGTTTGCAAATACAAAAATTTGGTTTTACACATAATAACAGTATAACTGCCACATTCAATATGACAGTTATTTAAACATATTTCCTAAACCACACATGAAAAATGTCTAATAATGCCTGGAAAACATTATTTTTGTGAGTTTTACTGGAAAAACATAGTTTGTAATGTTTGTAAAGACACAAGTTAGTTTTACTAAAGATGACAGTATAACTGTCATAATACATATGAAAGTTATATAAACATAATTCCAAAACCAAACATGCATTATGTCTAAAAATACCTGTAAAATTGTATCAATGTGAGTTTTACTAGAATCATTTTTTGCGATGAGATGGCAACTTGTCCGGGGTGTACCCCGCCTTCCGCCCGATTGTAGCTGAGATAGGCTCCAGCGCCCCCTGCCACGCCAAAAGGGAATAAGCGGTAGAAAAAATGATGGATGGGCATTTTTTGTTGTCGTTACTAAATCCATCCATTTTCTTCCGCTGACCCCGCGGGTTGCGGGGGCAGCAGCCTAAACAGAGAAGCCCAGACTTCCCTCTCCCCAGCCACTTCTTCCAGCTCTTCTCGGGGGATCCTGAGGCGTTCCCAGGCCAGCCGGGAGACATAATCTTCCCAATGTGTCTTGGGTCTTCCCCGTGGCCTCCTGCCGGTCGGACTTGCCCTAAACACCTCCCTCGGGAGGCGTTCGGGTGGCATCCTGAGCAGATGCCCGAACCACCTCATCTGGCTCCTCTCAATGTGGAGGAGCAGCGCTTTACTCTGAGTTCCTCCCGGATGACAGAGCTTCTTATCCTATCTCTAAGGGAGAGACCCGCCACCCGGCGGAGGAAACTCTTGTCTTTGATCTTGTCATTTCGGTCATAACCATGACCATGGGTAAAGGATGGGAATGTAGATCGACCGGTAAATTTAGAGCTTTTAATTCTGGCTCAGCTCCTTCTTCACCACAATGGATCGATATAGCGTCCTCATTACTGAAGACGCCGCACCGATCCGCCTGTGGATCTCATGATCCACTCTTCCCTCACTCGTGAACAAGACTCCTAGGTACTTGAACTCCTCCACTTGGGGCCATCTAGTATGTGCCATCGCCTCCTCAACCTGGAAATGGCACCCCACCCTTTACCGGGCGAGAACCATGGACTCGGACTTGGAGGTGCTGATTCTCATCCCAGTCGCTTCATACTCGGCCATCCAATGAGAGCTGGAGATCCTGGCCAGTTGAAGCCATCAGGACCACATCAACTGCAAAAAGCAGAGACCTAATCCTGCAACCACCATGACTGCAATTCTGTCCATAAAAGTTAACAACAGAATCGGTGACAAAGGGCAGCCTTGGCGGACCAAGGCTGCCCTACACTGATCATACAGGGAGCGACCCGCCACAATCAGACAGTCCGATACCCCATACTCTTGTCTTTGAGCCGGGGGGACAACAAGAATTGCCACCCCAGCCTCTCATTGCTTGCAACGCCATAGTGGAAGAGAGTCCAGCCCCTCTCGAGAGAACAGGTTCCTGTGCGTCGAAGTGAGTCCAACTATATCTAGCCGGAACTTCTCCACCTCGCACACCAGCTCAGGCTCCTTCCCTCCCAGCGAGGTGACATTTCACGTCAGAAGAGCTAGCTTATGTAGCCGATGATCGGACCGCCAAGTGCCCTGCCTTCGGCTGCCGCTCAGCTCACACTGCACCGACCTCTATAACCCAGCCCATGAGTGGTGAGCCCATTGGTGGAGGGAACCACGTTGCTTCATTGAGCTGAGCCAGCCAACAGGCGCTCGCCATCGTGCCCCACCTCTGGGCCTGGCTCCACAGGGGAGCCACGGTGACCCGCGTCCGGGTGAGGAAAAATGTAGGACCTCGATTTGTGCTTTTCATAAAGGTCTTTGAGCTGCTCTTTGTCTGATCCCTCACCTAGGACCTATTTGTCTTGGGAGAGCTACGAGGGGGCATAGAAGCCCACAGACAGCATAGCTCCTAGGATCAGTGGGCCCCGCAAACTCCTCTACCACGATAAGGTGGCGGCTCAGAAAGGAGGTTATAAAAACATAACTCCAAAACCAAGATTAGGTTGTTTTTTTTTCACCATGACAATGTAACCTCATCCATCCATCCATTTTGCTACCGCTTATTCCCTTTGGGGTCGCGGGGGGGCGCTGGAGCCTATCTCAGCTACAATCAGGCGGAAGGCGGGGTACACCCTGGACAAGTCGCCAGCTCATCGCAGGGCCAACACAGATAGACAGACAACATTCACACTCACATTCACACACTAGGGCCAATTTGGTGTTGCCAATCAACCTATCCCCAGGTGCATGTCTTTGGAGGTGGGAGGAAGCCGGAGTACCCGGAGGGAACCCACGCAGTCACGGGGAGAACATGCAAACTCCACACAGAAAGATCCCGAGCCTGGGATTGAACCAAGGACTACTCAGGTCCTTCGTATTGTGAGGCAGACGCACTAACCCCTCTTCCACCGTGCTGCCCAATGTACACTCAATATGACAGTAAATTAAACATAACTCCTAAACTACACTTAAAAATGAGCTAATATTGCCTGAAATAATGCATTGTTGTGAGTTTTACTCGAAACATATGCTTTTTTAAGGCTTGCAAACACAAAAAGTAGTTTTTACTCAATATGACAGTAATGTTCTTAAAATTTGAGATAATGCGAAAAAAGCAATAAAAATGTATTCCAACATAATTCCTAAACCAAAATTGCAAAATGTCTAAAAATGCCTGTAATATTAAATCCATGTGAGTTTTACTAGAATCAGTTGTTTTAGTAAGGTTTGCAAAAACAAAAATTTGGTTTTACTCTTTATGAAAGTAAACTGTCACACTCAATATGACAATTTTTTAATCATAACTACTAAACTACTCATGCAAAATGGCTAATAATGTTTGAAATAATGGATCCTTGGGAGGTTTCCTCGAAACATATGCTTTCTTAAGGCTTGCAAACACAAAAAGTATTTTTTTACTCAATATGACAGTAATGTTCTTCAATTCCTGAGATAATGCAAAAAAAGCAAAAAAAAAATTATTTAATCATAATTTCTAAACCAAACATGCAAAATGTGTAAAAATGCCTGTATTATTGAATCCATGTGAGTTTTACTAGAATCAGTTGTTTTAGTAAAGTTTGCAAATACAAAAATTAGGTTTTACTCTTTATGAAAGTAAACGTCACACTCAATATGACAGTTTTTTAATCATAACTCCTAAACTACTCATGCAAAATGGCTAATGTTTGAAATAATGGATCCTTGGGAGTTTTCCTTGAAACATATGCTTTCTTAAGGATTGCAAACACAAAAAGTATTTTTTTTTACTCAATATGACAGTAATGTTCTTAAAATTCTGAGATAATGCGAAAAAAGCAATAAAAATTTATTCCAACATAATTCCTAAACCAACAATACAAAATGTCTAAAAATGCCAGTAAGATTATATCCTTGTGAGTTTCACTAGAATCAGTTGTTTTAGTAAGGTTTGCAAAAGCAAAAATTAGGTTTTACTCTTTATGAAAGTAAACTGTCACACTCAATATGACAATTTTTAAATCATAACTCCTAAACCACTTATGCAAAATGGCTAATAATGTTTGAAATAATGGATCCTTGGGAGTTTTCCTCGAAACATATGCATTCTTAAGGCTTGCAAACACAAAAAGTATTTTTTTTACTCAAAATGACAGTAATGTTCTTAAAATCCTGAGATAATGCGAAAAAAGCAATAAAAATGTATTCAATCATAATTTCTAAACTAAACATGCAAAATGTGTAAAAATGCCTGTATTATTGAATCCATGTGAGTTTTACTAGAATCAGTTGTTTTAGTAAAGTTTGCAAATACAAAAATTAGGTTTTTCCCCTTATGAAAGTAAACTGTCACACTGAATATGACAGTTTTTAAATCATAACTCCTAAACTACTCATGCAAAATGGCTAATAATGTTTAAAATAATGTATCCTTGGGAGTTTTCCTCGAAACATATGCTTTCTTAAGGTTTGCAAACACAAAAAGTATTTTTTTTACTCAATATGACTAATGTTCTTAAAATCCTGAGATAATGCGAAAAAAGCAATAAAAATGTATTCAATCATAATTTCTAAACTAAACATGCAAAATGTGTAAAAATGCCTGTATTATTGAATCCATGTGAGTTTTACTAGAATCAGTTGTTTTAGTAAGGTTTGCAAAAACAAAAATTAGGTTTTACTCTTTATGAAAGTAAACTGTCACAATCAATATGATATTTATTTAATCATAACTCCTAAACTACACATGCAAAATGTCTAATGATGCCTCAAATAATGCATTCTACGGAGTTTTACTCGAAACATATGCTTTTTCAAATCTTGCAAACACAAAAAGTAGGTTTTTACTCAATATGACAGTAAATTCCTAAAATACTGAGATAATGCAAAAAAAGCAATGAAAATATATTCAATCATATTTCCTAAAACAAACATGCAAAATGTGTAAAAATGCCTGTAATATTGAATCCATGTGAGTTTTACTAGATTAGGTTGTGTTTGAAATTTTTGCAAATACAAAAATTTGGTTTTTTTCACCATGACAATGTACACTCAATATGACAATAAATTAAACATAACTCCTAAACTACACTTAAAAATGAGCTAATATTGCCTGAAATAATGCATCCTTGTGAGTTTTACTCGAAACATATGCTTTTTTAAGGCTTGCAAACACAAAATGTAGTTTTTTACTCAATATGACAGTAATGTTCTTAAAATCCTGAGATAATGCGAAAAAAGCCATAAAAATTTATTTAATCATAATTTCTAAACTAAACATGCAAAATGTGTAAAAATGCCTGTATTATTGAATCCATGTGAGTTTTACTAGAATCAGTTGTTTTAGTGAAGTTTGCAAAAACTAAAATTAGGTTTTACTCTTTATGAAAGTAAACTGTCACACTCAATATGACAGTTTTTTAATCATAACTCCTAAACTACTCATGCAAAATGGCTAATAATGTTTGAAATAATGGGTTTTTGGGAGTTTTCCTCGAAACATATGCTTTCTTAAGGTTTGCAAACACAAAAAGTATTTTTTTTACTCAATATGACTAATGTTCTTAAAATCCTGAGATAATGCGAAAAAAGCAATAAAAATGTATTCAATCATAATTTCTAAACTAAACATGCAAAATGTGTAAAAATGCCTGTATTATTGAATCCATGTGAGTTTTACTAGAATCAGTTGTTTTAGTAAGGTTTGCAAAAACAAAAATTAGGTTTTACTCTTTATGAAAGTAAACTGTCACAATCAATATGATATTTATTTAATCATAACTCCTAAACTACACATGCAAAATGTCTAATGATGCCTCAAATAATGCATTCTACGGAGTTTTACTCGAAACATATGCTTTTTCAAATCTTGCAAACACAAAAAGTAGGTTTTTACTCAATATGACAGTAAATTCCTAAAATACTGAGATAATGCAAAAAAAGCAATGAAAATATATTCAATCATATTTCCTAAAACAAACATGCAAAATGTGTAAAAATGCCTGTAATATTGAATCCATGTGAGTTTTACTAGATTAGGTTGTGTTTGAAATTTTTGCAAATACAAAAATTTGGTTTTTTTCACCATGACAATGTACACTCAATATGACAATAAATTAAACATAACTCCTAAACTACACTTAAAAATGAGCTAATATTGCCTGAAATAATGCATCCTTGTGAGTTTTACTCGAAACATATGCTTTTTTAAGGCTTGCAAACACAAAATGTAGTTTTTTACTCAATATGACAGTAATGTTCTTAAAATCCTGAGATAATGCGAAAAAAGCCATAAAAATTTATTTAATCATAATTTCTAAACTAAACATGCAAAATGTGTAAAAATGCCTGTATTATTGAATCCATGTGAGTTTTACTAGAATCAGTTGTTTTAGTGAAGTTTGCAAAAACTAAAATTAGGTTTTACTCTTTATGAAAGTAAACTGTCACACTCAATATGACAGTTTTTTAATCATAACTCCTAAACTACTCATGCAAAATGGCTAATAATGTTTGAAATAATGGGTTTTTGGGAGTTTTCCTCGAAACATATGCTTTCTTAAGCTTTGCAAACACAAAAAGTATTTTTTTTACTCAATATGACAGTAATGTTCTTAAAATCCTGAGATAATGCGAAAAAAGCCATAAAAATGTATTCAATCATAATTTCTAAACTAAACATGCAAAATGTGTAAAAATGCCTGCATTATTGAATTCATGTGAGTTTTCCTAGAATCAGTTGTTTTAGTGAAGTTTGCAAAAACAAAACTTAGGTTTTACTCTTTATGAAAGTAAACTGTCACACTCAATATGACAGTTTTTTAATCATAACTCCTAAACTACTCATGCAAAAAGGCTAATAATGTTTGAAATAATGGATCCTTGGGAGTTTTCCTCGAAACATATGCTTTCTTAAGGCTTGCAAACACAAAAAGTATTTTTTTTACTCAATATGACAGTAATGTTCTTAAAATCCTGAGATAATTCGAAAAAAGCCATAAAAATGTATTCAATCATAATTTCTTAACTAAACGTGCAAAATAAGTAAAAATGCCTGTATTATTGAATCCATGTGAGTTTAACTAGAATCAGTGGTTTTAGTAAGGTTTGCAAAAACAAAAATTAGGTTTTACTTTTTATGAAAGTAAACTGTCACACTCAATATGACATTTATTTAATCATAACTCCTAAACTACACATGCAAAATGTCTAATGATGCCTCAAATAATGCATTCTACGGAGTTTTACTCGAAACATATGCTTTTTCAAATCTTGCAAACAAAAAGTAACTTTTTACTCAATATGACGGAAATATTCCTAAAATACTGAGATAATGCAAAAAAAGCAATGAAAATATATTCAATCATATTTCCTAAATCAAACATGCAAAATGTGTAAAAATGCCTGTAAAATTGAATCCATGTGAGTTTTACTAGATTAGGTTGTGTTTGAAATTTTTGCAAATACAAAAATTATATGACAGTAAATTAAACATAACTCCTAAACTACACTTAAACATGAGCTAATGTTACCTGAAATAATGCATTCTTGTGAGTTTTACTCGAAACTTATGCTTTTTTTAAGGCTTGCAAACACATATAGTAGTTTTTATTCAATATGACAGTAATGTTTTTAAAATTCTGAGATAATGCAAAAAAAGCAATAAAAATGTATTCCAACATAAATCCTAAACCAACGATGCAAAATGTCTAAAAATGCCTGTAATATTAAATCCATGTGAGTTTTATTAGAATCAGTTGTTTTAGTGAAGTTTGCAAAAACAAAAATTAGGTTTTACTCTTTATGAAAGTAAACTGTCACACTGAATATTTTTAATCATAACTCCTAAACTACTCATGCAAAATGGCTAATAATGTTTGAAATAATGGATTCTTGGGAGTTTTCCTCGAAACATATGCTTTCTTAAGGCTTGCAAACACAAAAAGTATTTTTTTTACTCAATATGACAGTAATGTTCTTAAAATCCTGAGATAATGCGAAAAAAGCAATACAAATGTATTCAATCATAATTTCTAAACTAAACATGCAAAATTTGTAAAAATGCCTGTAATATTGAATCGAAGTGAGTTTTACTAGAATTGAAATTTTTGCAAATAAAAAAATTAGGTTTTTTTCACCATGACAAGTACACTCAATATAAGAGTAAATAAACTACACAAAAAAAAGAGCTACTATTGCCTGAAATAATGCATTATTGTGAGTTTTACTCGAAACATATGCTTTTTTAAGGCTTGCAAACACAAAAAGTAGTTTTTTACTCAAATGACAGTAATGTTCTTAAAATCCTGAGATAATGCGAAAAAGGCAATAAAAATGTATTCCAACATATTTCCTAAACCAACAATGCAAAATGTCTAAAAATGCCTGTAATATTGAATCCATGTGAGTTTTACTAGAATCAGTTTTTTTTGTAAGGTTTGCAAATACAAAAATTAGGTTTTACTCTATATGAGAGTATACTGTTACATTTAATATGACAGTTATTTAAACATAACTCCTAAACAAATGCAAAATGACTAATAATGCCTGGAGATGTATCTTTGAGATTTACTAAAATGTTCTTTTGTTAGAATTGCAAAGACACAAGTTAGTTTTTTTTTACTCAATATGATAGTATCACTGTCCTACCAAATAAGAAAGTTGTATAAACATAATTTCAAAACTACACATGCAATCCGTCTAAAAATGCCTGTAATATTGAATCTATGTGAGTTTTACCAGAATCAGGTATTTTGGTAAGGTTTACAATTACAAAAATTGGGTTTTACTCATAATGACAGTATAACTGCCACATTCAATATGGCAGTTATTTAAACATAACCCCTAAACCACATGCAAAATGGCTTATAATGCCTGGAGATGTATCTTTGTGAGTTTTACTAGAAAACATATCATTTGTAAGGTTTTTTAAAGACACAAGTTAGTTTTTTTTACTCAATATAGTAGTATAACTGTCATACTAAATGTATCCATTTTCTTCCGCTTTTCCGAGGTCGGGTTGCGGGGGCAGCAGCCTAAGCAGAGAAGCCCAGACTTCCCTCTCCCCAGCCGCTTCGTCCAGTTCTTCTCGGGGGATCCCGAAGCGTTCCCAGGCCAGCCGGCTGACATAGTCTTCCCAATGTGTCCTGGGGCTTCCCCGTGGCCTCCTGCCAGTCGGACTTGCCCTAACGAAAAAAACAATTACATGTATTCAAACACAACTCCTAAACCAAACATGTGAAATGTCTAAAATGCCTGCAATATTGAATCTATGTGAGTTTTACTAGAATCAGTTGTTTTTGTAAGGTTTGCAAATACAAAAATTAGGTTTAACACTTAATGACAGTATAACTGCCACACTCAATTTGACAGTTATTAAAACATAACTCCTAAATTACACATGAACATTTTCTAATAATGCATGAAGAAATGTATCTTTTGTGAGTTTTACTAGTAACATTTTCTTTTGTAAGCATTGCAAAGACACAAGTTAGTTTGTTTTACTCACTATGACTTTACTGTCACACTCAATATTATTTAAACATAAATCCTAAACCGCACATGCAAAATGGCTAATAATGCCTGTAGAAATGTATCTTTGAGTTTTACTGGGAAAAATATTTTGTAAGGTTTGTAAAGACACAAGTTAGTTGTTGTTTTTTACTCAATATGACAGTATTACTGTAATACTAAATATGAAAGTTATATAAACACAACTCCAAAACCAAACATGCATTATGTCTAAAAATGCCTGTGATATTGTATCTGTGAGTTTTACTAGAATCAATTGTTTTTGTAAGGTTTGCAAATACAAAATTTAGGTTTTACTCACTATGACAGTTATTTAAACATAAATCCTAAACAACAAATGCAAATAGCTAATAATGCTTGGAGAACTGTATCTTTGTTATAGAGAGCCTGCTGACCAACAGCATCTCTGTCTGGACTGGAGCCTGCAGTGCCTCAGACTGGAAGTCTCTCCAGAGAGTGGTGAGGACGGCGGAAAAGATCTTCAGGAATCCTCTTCCTCCTATCCAGGAGATCGCAAAAAGCTCTGCCTGACCAGGGCTCAGAAAATTTGCAAAGACTCCTCCTACCCCCACCAAGGACTGTTTTCACTGCTGGGCTCTAGAAAGAGGTTCCGCAGCCTCCGAAGCAGAACCTCCAGCTTCTTCCCTCAGGCCGTAAGACTCTTGAACGCATTATAATTAAATTATCCCCTCAACTCCCCTCAAAATGGATTAACTCGCTGGAATAAAAAAAAAAACAATATAACATACACCCATAAACGTGGGCGCATGTGGAAAAAGTGCAATATATTTATCTGCACAGTAATCTTTTTATTTATATATATATATTTAAGTATATTTATTTATTTTATATATATATTTATTTATTATTTATATTTATTTATATATGCACCTTATTGTTTTTTTATCCTGCACACCATTAGCTTATGTAACGAAATTGTGTTATCTGTGCTGTAAAGTTCAAATTTGAATGACAATAAAAAGAAAGTCTAAGTCTTTACCAGAATAATGATCTTTTGTAAGGTTTGCAAAGACGCAAGTTAGTTGTTTTTTTTTACTCAATATGACAGTATAACTGTCATACTAAATATGAAAGTTGTAAAAACATAACTCCAAAACCAAACAAGCAATCCATCTAAAAATGCATGTAATATTCAATCCATGTGAGTTTTACCAGAATCAGGTATTTTGGTAAGGTTTACAATTACAAAAATGAGGTTTTACTCATGACAGTATACCTGCCACATTCAATTTGACATTTCTTTAAACATAACTCCTAAACCACACATGCACAATGGCTAATAATACCTGGGGAAATGTATCTCTGTGAGTTTTACTAGAAAAAATATATTGTGTAAGGTTTGTAAAGACACAAGTTAGTTTTTTTACTCAATATAACAGTATAGCTGTCATACTATATATAAATAAATAAATAAATAAATAAATGGGTTGTACTTGTATAGCGCTTTTCTACCTTCAAGGTACTCAAAGCGCTTTGACACTACTTCCACATTTACCCATCACACACTGATGGAGGGAGCTGCCATGCAAGGCGCTAACCAGCACCCATCAGGAGCAAGGGTGAAGTGTCTTGCTCAGGACACAACGGACATGACGAAGTTGGTACTAGGTGGGGATTGAACCAGGGACCCTCGGGTCGCGCACGGCCATTCTTCCACTGCGCCAAACATCACTCCAAAACCAAACATGTATTATGTCTAAAAATGCCTGTAATTTTGTATCCATGTGAGTTTTACTAGAATCAGTTGTTTTTGTAAGGTTTGCAAATACAAAAAATGGGTTTTACTCACAGTATACTGTCACACTCAATCTGACAGTTATTTAAACATAACTCCTAAACCACACATGCCAAATGGCTAATAATGCCTGGAGAAATGTCTCTTTGTGAGTTTTGCAGGAAAAAAATATTTTGTAAGGTTTGTAAAGACACAAGTTAGTTTTTATTACTCAATATGACAGTATTACTGTAATACTAAATATGAAAGTTATATAAACACAACTCCAAAATCAAACATGCATCATGTCTAAAAATGCCTGCAATATTGAATCCATGTGAGTTTTACTAGAATCAGTTGTTTTTGTAAGGTTTTTGCAAATACAAAAATTAGGTTTTACTCACTATGACAGTTACTCCTAAACAACAAATGCAAAATGACTAATAATGCTTGGAGAAATGTATCTTTGTTAGATTTACTAGAAAAAATATATTTTGTAAGTTAGTTTTTTTTACTTAATATGACAGTATAACTGTCATACTAAATCCATCCATTTTCTTCCGCTTATCCGAGGTCCGGTTGCAGGGGCAGCAGCCTAAGCAGAGAAGCCCAGACTTCCCTATCCCCAACCACTTCGTCCAGCTCTTCTCGGGGGATCCCGAGGCGTTCGACAGCCCAGCCGGGAGACATAGTCTTCCCAATGTGTCCTGGGTCTTCCCCGCGGCCTCCTGCCCGTCGGACTTGCCCTAATGACAAAAGCAATACAAATGTATTCAAACACAACTCTAAACCAAACATGTAAAATGTCTAAAAAATGCCTGTAATATTGAATCTATGTGAGTTTTACCAGAATCAGGTATTGTGGTAAGGTTAACATTTACAAAAATTAGGTTTTACTCATAATAACAGTATAACTGCCACATTCAATTTGACATTTATTTAAACATAACTCCTAAACCACATGTGCACAATGGCTAATAATGCCTGGAGAAATGTCTCTTTTTGAGTTTTACTGGGAAAAAAAAATATTTTTTAAGGTTTGTACAGATACAAGTTAGTTTTTTTTATTCAATATGACAGTATTACTGTCATACAAAATATGAAAGTTATATAAACATTACTCCAAAACCAAACATGCATTATGTCTAAAAATGCCTGTAATATTGTATCCATGTGAGTTTTAGTAGAATCATTTGTTTTCATAAGGTTTGCAATTACAAAATATGGGTTTTACTCACTATGACAGTATACTGTCACACTCAATCTGACGATTATTTAAACATAAGTCCTAAACCACACATGCAAAATGGCTAATAATGCCTTGAGTTATGTATCTTTTTGAGTTTTACTAGAAAAAATATATTTTGTAATGTTTGCAAAGACACAAGTTAGTTTTTTACTTAATATGACAGTATAACTGTCATACTAAATCCATCCATTTTCTTCCTGCTTATCCGAGGTCAGGTTGCGGGGGCAGCAGCCTAAGCAGAGAAGCCCAGACTTTCCTCTCCCCAGCCACTTTGTCCAGCTCTTCTCGGGGGATCCCGATGCATTTACAGGCCAGCCAGGAGACATAAATAGATAGATACATAGATAGTACTTTATTGATTCCTTCAGGAGAGTTCCCTCAGGAAAATTTAAATTCCAGCAGTAGTGTACAAAATTGTAAAAAGTGAAAAGTAAATAATGGGGGTATAAATTGAAACAAAATAGAAACATATTACAATAGAATAAAAATAAAAAGCAACAATGAGAATAAAAATATAACAGTAAAATAAGAATATAACAAGAGAAACTAGGCAGTAGTGACCATGTTTTGAAAAAATATATATATATATTTAGAGCTAGAATTCACTAAGTCAAGTATTTCATATATATATATATATATATATATATATATATATATATATATATATACATATATATATATATATATATATATATATATATATATATATATATATATATATATATATATATATATATATATATATATATATATATATATATATATATATATATACACACATATATAAAAAAAACTTGACTTTCAGTGAATTCTAGGTATATATATATATATATATATATATATATATATATATATATATATATATATATATATATACATGTATGTGTGGGGGAAAAAATCCCAAGACTACTTCATCTCTACAGGCCTGTTTCATGAGGGGTTCCCTCAATCATCAGGAGATATAAGACATATATATATATATATATATATATATAAATAAATACTTGAATTTCAGTTTTCATTTATTTACACATATACACACACATAACACTCATCTACTCATTGTTGAGTTAAGGGTTGAATTGTCCATCCTTGTTCTATTCTCTGTCACAATTTTTATAACCATGCTGAACACCCTCTCTGATGATGCATTGCTGTGTGGCACGCACAAAAGTGCTTTCATCAAATGCACGAGAGTCTGGAATTTTCCATCCCTCCCGAGCATGGCCAAAAACCGGTCAATCTTTGCTTCCTGAGGAAGATCTTCACTGCCAAGCACTTGGTATTCCACTACTTCTTCCCGGATGCTATCCAGGTCCAATCGCAGCTGCGGCTTGGAACTTATAAGCGTGTTTCTTCATCTTACTCGTCGTCGGCGTCGCCATGGCTGTATCTTCCGTGTTCTTCTGCTTCGTCTCCTTGTTGTGTGCGCAGTTGTGCACTGCACTCTCTAAAAGCCCTGGATGTTATTGTCACATATGCATGTACAGTTGATGGCAGTATTGCCCTGTTTAAAGAGTGTCACAACATTGCTGTTTACGGCAGACAAACTGCTTTACGGTAGACGAAAACGTGACTGCTGTTGTTTTGTGTTGTTACCGCGCTGGGAGGACGTGAATGAAACTACCTAACAATAAACCCACATAAGAAACCAAGAACTCGCCCTCGATCATTCTACAGTTATAACGTGATTGGTCAGGCATGCTGTTTATATCGTGCGAAAGCAGACATGAATACAGGCTGTCCTCACTCAGATCAGCCTGAATTTCGGGAGATTTTCGGGAGAACATTTGTCCCGGGAGGTTTTCGGGAGAGGCGCTGAATTTCGGGAGTCTCCTGGAAAATCCAGGAGGCTTGGCAAGTATGCCTAAACTACACATAAAAAATGGCTAATAATGCCTGAAATAAGGCATTCTTGTGAGTTTTACTCGAAACATATGCTTTTTTAAGGCTTGCAAACACAAAAAGTATTTGTTTTCCTCAATATGACAGTAAATTTCTTAAAATCCTGAGATAATGCGAAATAAGCAAAAACAATGTATTCCATCATAATTCCTACACCAAATAAGCAAAATATCTAAAAATGCCTGTAATATTGAATCTGTGTGAGTTTTACTAAAATCAGTTGTTTTGGTAAGGTTTACAAATACAAAAATGAGGTTTTACTCTTTATGACAGTTATTTAAACATAACTCCATCCATCCAGCCATCCATTTTCTTCCGCTTATCCGAGGTCGGGCCGCGGGGGCTGCAGCCTAAGCAGGGAAGCCCAGACTTTCCTCTCCCCAGCTACTTCGTCCAGCTCCTCCCGGGGGATCCTGGGGCGTTCCCAGGCCAGCCGGGAGAGATAAGCTTCCCCGTTTCCTGGGTCTTCCTGGGCCTCCTACCGGTCGGACGTGCCCGAAACACCTCCCTAGGGAGGCGTTCGGGTGGCATCTTGACCAGATGCCCGAACCACCTCATCTGGCTCCTCTCGAAATGGAGGAGCAATGGCTTTACTTTGAGCTCCTCCCGGATGACAGAGCTTCTCACCCTATCTCTAAGGGAGAGCCCCGCCATCCGGCGGAGGAAACTCATTTCGGCCGCTTGTACCCGTGATTTTGTCCTTAGGTGAGGATGGGAATGTAGATCGACCGGTAAATCGAGAGCTTTGCCTTCCGGCTCAGCTCCTTCTTCACCACAACGGATCAATACAGCGTCCGCATTACTGAAGACGCCGCACCGTTCCGCCTGTCAATCTCACGATCCACTCTTCCCTCACTCGTGAACAAGACTCTGAGGTCCTTGAGCTCCTCCACTTGGGGCAAGATCTCCTCCCCAACCCGAAGATGGCACTCCACCCTTTTCCGGGCGAGAACCATGGACTCGGACTTGGAGGTGCTGATTCACATCCCAGTCACTTCACACTCGTCTGCGAACCGATCCAGTGAGGGCTGAAGATCTTGGCCAGATGAAGCCATCAGGACCACATCATCTGCAAATAGCAGAGACCTAATCCTGCAGACACCAAACCGGATCCCCTCAACGCCCTGACTGCGCCTAGAAATTCTGTCCATAAAGGTTATGAACAGAATCGGTGACAAAGGGCAGCCTTGGCGGAGTCCAACCCTCACTGGAAACGGGTCCGACTTACTGCCGGCAATGCGGACCAAGCTCTGACTCTTGCAAAGGGAGCGAACCGCCACAATAAGACAGTCCGTTACCCCATACTCTCTAAGCACTCCCCACAGGACTTGCAGGGGTAAATGGTCGAATGCCTTCTCCAAGTCCATAAAGCACAAACTCCCATGCACCCTCAAGGACCCTGCCGAGAGTATAAAGCTGGTCTGCAGTTCCACGACCAGGACGTAAACCACACTGTTCCTCCTGAATCCGAGGTTCGACTATCTATCTAGCCTCTTCTCCAGTACACATGAATAGACCTTACCGGGAAGATTGAGGAATGTTATCTCACGATAGTTGAAACACACCCTCTGGTTCCCCTTCTTAAAGAGAGGAACCACCACCCCGATCTCCCAATCCAGAAGTACCGCCCCCGATGTCCACGCGATGTTGCAGAGTCTTGTCAACCAAGACAGCCCCACAGCATCCAGAGCCTTAAGGAACTCCGGACGGATCTCATCCACCCTCAGGGCGTTGCCATTGAGGAGCTTTTTACCTACCTTGGCATCCTCAGCCCCAGAAATAGGAGAGCCCACCACAGATTCCCCAGGCACTGCTTCCTCATAGGAAGACATGTTGGTGGGATTAAGGAGGTCTTCGAAGTATTCCCTCCACCGATCAATAACAGCTGCAGTAGAGGTCAGCAGCGCACCATCCTCACCATACCGGTGTTACAGTGCACTGCTCCCCCCCCCTTGAGCCGGCGGATGGTGGTCCAGAATCGCTTCGAAGCCGTCTGGAAGTCGTTTTCCATGGCTTCTCCAAACTCCTCCCATGTCCGAGGTTTTGCCTCTGCGACCGCTGAAGTCGCACTTCGCTTGGCCTGTCGGCTGCCTCTGGAGTCCCATGAGCCAAAAGGACCCGATAGGCTCTTTCTTCAGCTTGACGGCATCCCTCACTGCTGGTGTCCACCAGCGGGTTCTAGGATTACCGCCACGACAGGCACCAAACTCCTTGCGGCCACAGCTCCAATCAGCCGGCTCGACAAGAGAGGCACGGAACATGGTCCACTCAGACTCAATGTCCAGCGCCTCCCTCGTGACATGTTCAAAGTTCTTCCGGAGGCGTTCCCAGCAAACCCTCACAATGCGTTTGGGCCTGCCAGGTCTGTCAGGCATCCTCCCCCACCATCGCAGCCAACTCACCACCAGGTGGTGATCGGTAGAAAGCTCCACCCCTCTCTTCACCCGAGTGTCCAAAACATGAGACCGCAAATCCGATGACACAACTACAAAATCGATCATGGAACTGCGGCCTGGGGTGTCCTGGTGCCAAGTGCACATATGGACACCCTTATGTTTGAACTTGGTGTTTGTTATTGACAATCTGTGACGAGCACAAAAGTCCAATAACAAAACACCACTCGGGTTCAGATCCGGGCGGCCATTCTTCCCAATCACGCCTCTCCAGTTTTCACTGTTGTTGCCAAGATGAGCGTTGAAGGCCCCCAGTAGAACGAGGGAATCACCCGGTGGAGCACTTTCCAGTACTCCCTCGAGTGAATCCAAAAAGGGTGGGTACCGTATTTTCCGCACTATAAGGCGCACCGGATTATTAGCCGCACCTTCAATGAATGGCATATTTCAAAACTTTGTCCACCTATAAGCCGCCCCGGACTATAAGCCGCGCCTACGCTGCGCTAAAGGGAATGTCAAAAAAACAGTCAGATAGGTCAGTCAAACTTTAATAATATATTAAAAACCAGCGTTCTAACAACTCTGTCCCAAAATGTACGCAAATGTGCAATCACAAACATAGTACAATTCAAAATAGTGCAGAGCAATAGCAACATAATGTTGATCGAACGTTAATGTCACAACACACAAAATAAACATAGCGCTCACCTTCTGAAGTTATTCTTCATTCGTAAATCCTTCGAATTCTTCGTCTTCGGTGTCCGAATTGAAAAGTTGGGCAAATGTGGGATCCAAAATGGCCGGTTCCGTCTCGTCGAAGTCATCGGAGTCAGTGTCACTGTTCAGCAGTTCTGTGAATCCTGCCTTCCGGAAAGCTCGGACCACAGTTGTGACCGAAATATCTGCCCAGGCATTTACGATCCACTGGCAAATGTTGGCGTATGTCGTCCGGCGCTGTCTGCCTGTCTTAGTGAAGGTGTGTTCGCCTTCGGTCATCCATTGTTCCCACGCCGTTCGCAGTCGTGATTTGAATGCCCTGTTGACACCAATATCCAGCGGTTGGAGTTATTTGGTTAATCCACCCGGAATGACGGCGAGTGTTGTATTTGTGTGCTTCACTTGTTTTTTGACACCATCTGTGATGTGGGCGCGCATAGAGTCGTATATCAACATGGACGGAGCTGTGTGAAAAAAGCCACCCGGCCTCTTCGCGTAAACTTCCCTTAACCACTCGCTCATCTTTTCTTCATCCATCCATCCCTTCGAGTTAGCTTTTATGATGACGCCGGCTGGAAAGGTCTCTTTTGGCAAGGTCTTCCTTTTGAATATCACCATGGGTGGAAGTTTCAGGCCATTAGCATGGCAAGCTAGAACCACAGTGAAGGACGACTTCTCATTCCCTGTGGTGCGAATATTCACCGTACGTGCTCCCGTTGTATCCACAGTATCCACAGTGCGGTTCACAGGAATATCAGTTGCTGTGAAATAGTAATCCGTGTGCGGATGGAGAGATTGCGTCTTTTCATGAACCGGATCCTTGTCGCTTAGTAGGAGCCATTTTGTGGTCTTTACAGATGTAAACAGGAAATGAAACGTACGGTAATATCCGCGCGCTTTTTCTTCTTCTACGCGGGCGGGTAGTTGCTTACAGTAGAAGAAGAAGCGCTTCCTGTTCTATGGGGGCGGGTGCTTACCTTGGCGGTTGCTTGCGTAGAAGAAGAAGCGCTTCCTGTTCTACCGGGAAAAAAGATGGCGGCTGTTTACCGTAGTTACGAGACCGAAACTTTATGAAAATGAATCTTAATATTAATCCATATATAAAGCGCACCGGGTTAAAAGCCGCACTGTCAGCTTTTGAGTAAATTTGTGGTTTTTAGGTGCGGCTAATGGTGCGGAAAATACGGTACTCTGAGCTGCCGTTTGGCGCGTAAGGCCAAACAACAGTCAGGACCCGTCCCCCCACCCGAAGGCGGAGGAAAGCTACCCACTGGTCCACTGGGTTGAACTCCAACGTGCAGGCTTTGAGCCGGGGGGCAACAAGAATTGCCACCCGAGCCCGTCGCCTCTCAACGCAAGCATTATAACTACAAAACAACAAATGCTAATAATGCTTGGAAAAATGTATCTTTGTTAGTTTTACTAGAATAATAATCTTTTGTAAGGTTTGCAGACACAAGTTGTTTTTTTTTTACTCAATATGACAGTATAACTGTCATACTAAATATGAAAGTTGTATAAACATATCTCCAAAACCAAACATGCAATCCATCTAAAGATGCCTGTAATATTGAATCTATGAAAAATAGTTTTTTTACTCAATATGACAGTATAACTGTCATACTAAATCCATCCATTTTCTTCCGCTTATCCGAGGTCGGGTTGCGGGGGCAGCAGCCTAAGCAGAGAAGCCCCAGCCACTTTGTCCAGCTCTTCTCGGGGGATCCCGAGGCGTTCCCAGGCCAGCCTGAGACATAGTCTTCCCAATGTGTCCTGGGTCTTCCCCGTGGCCTCCTGCCGATTGGACTTGCCCTAACGAAAAAAAGCAATAAAAATGTATTCAAACATGTGAAATGTCTAAAAATGCCTGTAATATTGAATCTATGTGAGTTTTACTAGAATCAGTTGTTTTTGTAAGGTTTGCAAATACAAAAATTTGGTTTTACACATAATAACAGTATAACTGCCACATTCAATATGACAGTTATTTAAACATATTTCCTAAACCACACATGAAAAATGTCTAATAATGCCTGGAAAACATTATTTTTGTTAGTTTTACTGGAAAAACATAGTTTGTAATGTTTGTAAAGACACAAGTTAGTTTTACTCAAGATGACAGTATAACTGTCATAATACATATGAAAGTTATATAAACATAATTCCAAAACCAAACATGCATTATGTCTAAAAATACCTGTAAAATTGTATCAATGTGAGTTTTACTAGAATCATTTTTTGCGATGAGGTGGCGACTGAGGTGTACCCCGCCTTCCGCCCGATTGTAGCTGAGATAGGCTCCAGCGCCCCCTGCCACCCCAAAAGGGAATAAGCGGTAGAAAAAAGGATGGATGGGCATTTTTTGTTGTCGTTACTAAATCCATCCATTTTCTTCCGCTTAACCGAGGTCGGGTTGCGGGGGCAGCAGCCTAAACAGAGAAGCCCAGACTTCCATCTCCCCAGCCACTTCTTCCAGCTCTTCTCGGGGGATCCTGAGGCGTTCCCAGGCCAGCCGGGAGACATAATCTTCCCAATGTGTCCTGGGTCTTCCCCGTGGCCTCCTGCCGGTCGGACTTGCCCTAAACACCTCCCTCGGGAGGCGTTCGGGTGGCATCCTGAGCAGATGCCCGAACCACCTCATCTGGCTCTTCTCAATGTGGAGGAGCAGCGCTTTACTCTGAGTTCCTCCCGGATGACAGAGCTTCTTATCCTATCTCTAAGGGAGAGACCCGCCACCCAGCGGAGGAAACTCAATTTGGCCGCTTGTACCCGGGATCTTGTCTTTTCGGTCATAACCATGACCATAGGTGCAGGATGAGAATGTAGATCGACCGGTAAATTTAGAGCTTTTAATTCTGGCTCAGCTCCTTCTTCACCACAATGGATCGATATAGCGTCCTCATTACTGAAGACGCCGCACCGATTCGCCTGTGGATCTCATGATCCACTCTTCCCTCACTCGTGAACAAGACTCCTAGGTACTTGAACTCCTCCACTTGGGGCCATCTAGTATGTGCCATCGCCTCCTCAACCTGGAAATGGCACCCCACCCTTTACCGGGTGAGAACCATTGACTCGGACGTGGAGGTGCTGATTCTCATCCCAGTCGCTTCATACTCGGCCATCCAATGAGAGCTGGAGATCCTGGCCAGTTGAAGCCATCAGGACCACATCAACTGCAAAAAGCAGAGACCTAATCCTGCAACCACCAAACCAGATCCCCTCAACGCCATGACTGCAATTCTGTCCATAAAAGTTAACAACAGAATCGGTGACAAAAGGATGCCTTACACTGATCATACAGGGAGCGACCCGCCACAATCAGACAGTCCGATACCCCATACTCTTGTCTTTGAGCCGGGGGGACAACAAGAATTGCCACCCCAGCCTCTCATTGCTTGCAACGCCATAGTGGAAGAGAGTCCAGACCCTCTCGAGAGAACAGGTTCCTGTGTGTCGAAGTGAGTCCAACTATATCTAGCCGGAACTCCTCCACCTCGCACACCAGCTCAGGCTCCTTCCCTCCCAGCGAGGTGACATTTCACGTCAGAAGAGCTAGCTTATGTAGCCGATGATCGGACCGCCAATTGTGCCCTGCCTTCGGCTGCCGCTCAGCTCACACTGCACCCGACCTCTATAACCCAGCCCATGAGTGGTGAGCCCATTGGTGGAGGGAACCACGTTGCTTCATTGAGCTGAGCCAGCCAACAGGCGCTCGCCATCATGCCCCACCTCTGGGCCTGGCTCCATAGGGGAGCCACGGTGACCCGCGTCCGGGCGAAGAAAAATCTAGGACCTCGATTTGTACTTTTCATAAAGGTCTTTGAGCTGCTCTTTGTCTGACCCCTCACCTGGGACCTATTTGTCTTGGGAGAGCCTACGATTGATTGATGCCTGAAATAATGCAATCTTGGGAGTTTTACTCAAAACATATGCTTTTTTAAATCTTGCAAACATAAAAGGAGTCTTTTACTCAATATGACAGTAATGTTCTAAAAATCCTGAGATAATACGAAAAAAGCAAAAACAAATGTATTCCATTATAATTTCTAAACCAAACATGCAAAATGTGTAAAAATGCCTGTAATATTGAATCAATGTATGTTTTACTAGAATCAGTTGTGTTTGAAAGGTTTGCAATTACAAAAATTAGTTTTTTTTCACCATGACAATGTACACTCAATATGACAGTAAATTAAACATAACTCCTAAACTACTCATAAAAATGAGCTAATATTGCCTGAAATAATGCATTCTTGTGAGTTTTACTCGAAACATATGCTTTTTTAAGGCTTGCAACACAAAAAGTAGTTTTTTACTCAATATGACAGTAATGTTCTTAAAATTCTGAGATAATGCGAAAAAAGCAATAAAAATGTATTCCAACATATTTCCTAAACCAACAATGCAATATGTCTAAAAATGCCTGTAATACTATATCCATGTGAGTTGTAATAGAATCAGTTGTTTTAGTAAGGTTTGCAAAAACAAAAATTTGGTTTTACTCTTTATGAAAGTAAACTGTCTCAATCAATATGACAGTTTTTAATCATAACTCCTAAACTACTAATGCAAAATGGCTAATAATGTTTGAAATAATTGATCCTTGGGAGTTTTCCTCGAAACATGTGCTTTTACTTAAGTCTTGCAAACACAAAAAGTATATTTTTACTCAATATGACAGTAATGTTCTTAAAATCCTGAGATAATGCGAAAAAAGCAATATATTCAATCATATTTCCTAAATCAAACATGCAAAATGTGTAAAAATGCCTGTAATATTGAATCCATGTGAGTTTTACTAGAATCGGTTGTGTTTGAAATTTTTGCAAATACAAAAATTGGGGTTTTTTCACCATGACAAAAACCCCAATTTTTAGACAATAAATTAAACATAACTCCTAAACTACACTTAAAAAAGAGCTAATATTGCCTGAAATAATGCATTCTTGTGAGTTTTACTCGAAACATATGCTTTTTTAAAGGCTTTTAAACACAAAAAGTAGTTTTTTACTCAATATGACAGTAATGGTCTTAAAATCCTGAGATGATGCGAAAAAAGCAATAAAAATGTATTCAATCATAATTTCTAAACTAAACATGCAAAATGTGTAAAAATGCCTGTATTATTGAATCCATGTGAGTTTTACTAGAATCAGTTTTTTTAGTAAAGTTTGCAAAACAAAAATTAGGTTTTACTCTTTATGAAAGTAAACCGTCACACTCAATATGACAGTTTTTTAATCATAACTCCTAAACTACTCATGCAAAATGGCTGATAATGTTTGAAATAATGGATTCTTGGGAGTTTTCCTCGAAACATATGCTTTCTTAAGGCTTGCAAACACAAAAAGTATTTTTTCACTCAATATGACAGTAATGTTCTTAAAATCCTGAGATAATGCGAAAAAAGCAATAAAAATGTATTCAATCATAATTTCTAAACTAAACATGCAAAATGTGTAAAAATGCCTGTATTTTTGAATCCATGTGAGTTTAACTAGAATCAGTTGTTTTAGTAAGGTTTGCAAAAATAAAATCTAGGTTTTACTCTTTATGAAAGTAAACTGTCACACTCAATATGACATTTATTTAATCATAACTCCTAAACTACACATGCAACATGTCTAATGATGCCTCAAATAATGCATTCTACGGAGTTTTACTCGAAACATATGCTTTTTTAAGGCTTGCAACACAAAAAGTAGTTTGTATTCAATATGACAGTAATGTTCTTAAAATTCTGAGATAATGCGAAAAAAGCAATAAAAATGTATTCCAACATAATTCCTAAACCAACAATGCAAAATGTCTAAAAATGCCTGTAATATTAAATCCATGTGAGTTTTACTAGAATCAGTTGTTTTAGTAAGGTTTGCAAAAACAAAAATTAGGTTTTACTCTTTATGAAAGAAACTGTCACAATCAATATGACAGTTTTGTAATCATAACTCCTAACTACACATGCAAAATGGCTAATGATGCCTCAAATAATGCATTCTACGGAGTTTTACTTTGAACATATGCTTTTTTAAATCTTGCAAACACAAAAGGTAGTTTTTTACTCAATATGACAGTTATATCCCTAAAATCCTGAGATAATGCGAAAAAAGCAATAAAAATGTATTCAATCATAATTTCTTAACTAAACATGCAAAATTTGTAAAAATGCCTGTAATATTGAATCCATGTGAGTTTTCGGTTGTGTTTGAAATTTTTGCAAATAAAAAAATTACGTTTTTTTCACCATGACAAGTACACTCAATATGACAGTAAATAAACATAACTCCTAAACTACACATAAAAATGAGCTAATATTGCCTGAACTAATGCATTATTGTGAGTTTTACTCGAAACATATGCTTTTTTAAGGCTTGCAAACACAAAAAGTAGTTTTTTACTCAATATGACAGTAATGTTCTTAAAATCCTGAGATAATGCGAAAAAAGCAATAAAAATGTATTCCAACATAATTCCTAAACCAACAATGCAAAATGTCTAAAAATGCCTGTAATATTAAATCCATGTGAGTTTTACTAGAATCAGTTGTTTTAGTAAGGTTTGCAAAAACAAAAATTAGGTTTTACTCTTTATTAAAGTAAACTGTCACACTCAATGTGACAGTTTTGTAATCATAACTCCTAACTACACATGCAAAATGGCTAATGATGCCTCAAATAATGCATTCTACGGAGTTTTACTCTGAACATATGCTTTTTTAAATCTTGCAAACACAAAAAGTAGTTTTTTACTCAATATGACAGTTATATCCCTAAAATCCTGAGATAATGCGAAAAAGGCAATAAAAATGTATTCAATCATATTTCCTAAATCAAACATGCAAAATTTGTAAAAATGCCTGTAATATTGAATCCATGTGAGTTTTACTAGAATCAGTTGTTTTTGTAAGGTTTTACTTACTATGACAGTTATTTAAACTCTATGTATCTTTGTGAGTTTTACTAGAAAAAATATATTTTGAATGTTTACAAAAAAAAAAGTTAGTTTTTTTTTACTCAATATGATAGTATAACTGTCATACTAAATCCATCCATTTCCTTCCGCTTATCCGAGGTCGTGTTGCGGGGGCTGCAGCCTAAGCAGAGAAGCCCAGCTACTTCGTCCAGCTCTTCTCGGGGGATCCCGAGGCGTTCCCAGGCCAGCCAGCTGATATAATCTTCCCAATGTGTCCTGTGTCTTCCCCGTGGCTTCCTGCCGTTTGGACTTGCCTTAACGAAAAAAGCAATACTAATGTATTCAAACACAACTCCTAACAAAACATGTAAAATGTCTAAAATGCCTTTAATAATCTTGAATCTATGTGAGTTTTACAAGAATCAGTTGTATTTGTAAGGTTTGCAAACACAAAAAATAGGTTTTACACTTAACTTTATAACTCAATATGTGTGGCAGTTATACTACCACACTCAAAATGACAGTTATTTAAACATAACTCTTAAACTACACATGACCATTTTCTAATAATGCATGAAGAAATGTATCTCTGTGAGTTTTACTAGTAACATTTTCTTTTGTAAGGTTTGCAAAGACACGAGTTAGTTTTTTTTTACTCACTTTGACAGTATACTGTCACACTCAATTTCAGTTATTTAAACATAACTCCTAAACCACACATACAAAATGGCTAATAATGCCTGTAGAAATGTATCTTTGTGAGTTTTACTGGGAAACAATATTTTGTAAGGTTTGTAAAGACACAAGTTAGTTTTTTTTACTCAATATAACAGTATAACTGTCATACTATATATGAAAGTTATATAAACATAACTTCAAAACTACACATGAACATTTTGTAATAATGCATGAAGAAATGTATCTTTGTGAGTTTTACTAAAATACATATAATTTGTAAGGTTTTTAAAGACACAAGTTAGTTTTTTTTACTCAATATAATAGTATTACTGTCATACTAAATCCATCCATTTTCTTCCGCTTATCCGAGGTCGGGTTGCGGGGGCAGCAGCCTAAGCAGAGAAGCCCAGACTTCCCTCTCCCCAGCCACTTCGTCCAGCTCTTCTCGGGAGATCCCGAAGCGTTCCCAGGCCAGCCGGCTGACATAGTCTTCCCAATGTGTCCTGGGGCTTCCCCGTGGCCTCCTTCCGGTCGGACTTGCCCTAACGAAAAAAGCAATAAAAATGTATTCAAACACAACTCCTAAACCAAACATGTGAAATGTCTAAAATGCCTGCAATATTGAATCTATGTGAGTTTTACTAGAATCAGTTGTTTTGTAAGGTTTGCAAATACAAAAATTAGGTTCAACACTTAATGACAGTATAACTGCCACACTCAATTTGACAGTTAATAAAACATAACTGCTAAACTACATATGAACATTTTCTAATAATGTTCATGTTAAATAAATCACAAAAGATTTAGTAAAAATCTTTTGTGAGTTTTACTAGTAACATTTTCTTTTGTAAGCATTGCAAAGACACAAGTTAGTTTGTTTTACTCACTATGACTTTACTGTCATACTCAATATGACAGTTATTTAAACATAAATCCTAAACCGCACATGCAAAATGGCTAATAATGCCTGTAGAAATGTATCTTTGAGTTTTACTGGGAAAAATATTTTGTAAGGTTTGTAAAGACACAAGTTAGTTGTTGTTTTTTACTCAATATGACAGTATTACTGTAATACTAAATATGAAAGTTATATAAACACAACTCCAAAACCAAACATGCATTATGTCTAAAAATGACTGTGATATTGTATCTGTGAGTTTTACTAGAATCAATTGTTTTTGTAAGGTTTGCAAATACAAAATTTAGGTTTTACTCACGATGACAGTTATTTAAACATAAATCCTAAACAACAAATGCAAATAGCTAATAATGCTTGGAGAACTGTATCTTTGTTATAGAGAGCCTGCTGACCAACAGCATCTCTGTAGGCTTTTTTTATCCTGCACTACCATGAGCTTATGTAACGAAATTGTGTTATCTGTGCTGTAAAGTTCAAATTTGAATGACAATAAAAAGAAAGTCTAAGTCTTTACCAGAATAATGTTCTTTTGTAATGTTTGCAAAGCCACAAGTTAGTTTTTTTATACTCAATATGACAGTATAACTGTCATACTAAATATGAAAGTTGTAAAATCATAACTCCAAAACCAAACAAGCAATCCGTCTAAAAATGCATGTAATATTGAATCTATGTGAGTTTTACCAGAATCAGGTATTTTGGTAAGGTTTACAATTACAAAAATTTGGTTTTACTCTTGACAGTATACCTGCCACATTCAATTTGACATTTATTTAAACATAACTCCTAAACCACACATGCACAATGGCTAATAATACCTGGGGAAATGTCTCTTTGTGAGTTTTACTAGAAAAATATATTGTGTAAGGTTTGTAAAGACACAAGTTAGTTTGTTTTTTTTACTCAATATAACAGTATATGTCTTACTATAAATAAATAAATAAATAAATGGGTTGTACTTGTATAGCGCTTTTCTACCTTCAAGGTACTCAAAGCGCTTTGACACTACTTCCACATTTACCCATTCACACACACATTTACACACTGATGGAGGGAGCTGCCATGCAAGGCGCTAACCAGCACCCATCAGGAGCAAGGGTGAAGTGTCTTGCTCAGGACACAACGGACATGACGAGGTTGGCACTAGGTGGGGATTGAACCACGGACCCTCGGGTCGCGCACGGCCATTCTTCCACTGCACCAAACATTACTCCAAAACCAAACATGTATTATTTTTAAAAATGCCTGTAATATTGTATATGTGTGAGTTTTACTAGAATCAGTTGTTTTTGTAAGGTTTTCAAATACCAAACTTAGGTTTTATTTACTTTGACAGTTATTTAAACATAACTCCTAACCAACAAATGCAAAACGGCTAATAATGCTTGGAGAAATGTATCTTTGTTTGTTTTACTAGAATGATTATATTTTGTAAAGTTTGCAAAGACACAAGTTAGTTTGTTTTACTCACTATGACTTTACGGTCACACTCCATATGACAGTTATTTAAACATAACTTCTAAACCACACATGCAAATAGGCTAATAATGACTGTTGAAATGTATCTTTGTGAGTTTTACTGGGAAAACAATATTTTGTAAGGTTTGTAAAGACACAAGTTAGTGTTTTTTTATTAGATATAACAGTATAGCTGTCATACATATGAAAGTTATAGAAACCAAAACCAAACATGCATTATGTCTAAAAATGCCTGCAATATTTTATCTGTGTGAGTTTTACTAGAATCAGTTGTTTTTGAAAGGTTTGCAAATACAAAATTTAGGTTTTACTCACTATGACAGTTATTTGAACATAACTCCTAAACAACAAATGCAAAATAGCTAATAATGCTTGGAGAGATGTATCTTTGTTATAGCGAGCCTGCTGACCAACAGCATCTCTGTCTGGACTGGAGCCTGCAGTGCCTCAGACTGGAAGTATCTCCAGAGAGTGGTGAGGACGGCGGAAAAGATCATCAGGACTCCTCTTCCTCCTATCCAGGAGATCGCAAAAAGTGCTGCCTGACCAGGGCTCAGAAAATTTGCAAAGACTCCTCCCACCCCCACCAAGGACAGTTTTCACTTTTGGACTCTAGAAAGAGGTTCCGCAGCCTCCGAAGCAGAACCTCCAGCTTCTGTAACAGCTTCTTCCCTCAGGCCGTTAGACTCTTGAACGCATCATAATTAAATTATCTCCTCAACTCCCCTCAAAATTAATTAACTCGCTGGAATGAAAAAAACAATATAACATACACCCATAAACGTGGGCGCATGTGGAAAAAGTGCAATATATTTATCTGCACAGTAATCTATTTATCTATTTATATATATGTATATATATTTATTTATTATATATATATATATATATATATATATATATATATATATATATATATAGTATTTATGTATGTGTGGGAAAAAAATCACAAGACTATTTCATCTCTACAGGCCTGTTTCATGAGGGGGGGTACCCTCAATCATCAGGAGATTTTAATGGGAGCATTCGCATACCATGGTTTATATAGGGCACAGAGTGGGTGGGTACAGGCTGGCCTAGGGGCGTGGTGTTTGGCTCATGTGTTACCTAGGAGGTGTTTCCGTCTATGGCGGCATGTTGTTACAATTTCGCTGCGCTTGTTGAGGGATGACAGGTCTGGACGGTAAATAATAAACAGTTTCTCTTTCAAGCATAGGTTGCATCTTTTATTACCACTATTGTAAGGTGTGCTGGATGCAAGAATTTGCCATGTTATTGAATATTCAACATTATTGTCTTTGAGGTCCCAAATGTGTTTGCTGAGTTCTGTGGTATTTTGCAGGTTTTTGTTCCTGAAAGAAGCCTTGTGATTGTTCCATCTGGTTTTGAATTCTCCCTCGGTTAATCCTACATATGTGTCGGATGTGTTAATGTCCTTGCGTATTACCTTAGATTGGTAGACAACTGATGTTTGTAAGCACCCCCCGTTGAGAGGGCAATCAGGTTTCTTTCGACAGTTACATCCTTTGTTGGTTTTGGAGTCGCTCTGTCTGGGGGTCGACGGCTCATTTGCAATTGTTTTGTTGTGGTTTGAAATGATTTGTCGTATATTGTTCATGCAGCTGTAGCTCAATTTAATGTTGTTCTTGTTGAATACTTTTCTTAGGGTGTTGTCTTTGGGAAAGTGTTTGTCAATCAGATTGAGGAATTTGTGTCCAATGTTCGTTGAGACGTTTTTGCTGTATGGGGGGTTGTACCAGATGATGTCGTTTCGTTTTCTGTTCTTTTTTGGCTGGTTTCCTGGCGTGGGTTCATAGGTGAGGGTGACATTGTATCCGCTTTCATCAAGGGCTTTTTGGTACGGGGGGGTTGCTTGGTCAAATTCAGCTTTGCTAGATGACAGCATCGATAGCCTTTTATTGATTCCGGTAGGTATTCTTTTCGTGGTGGTGGGTGGGTGGTTGCTGTCATGGTGCACGTATTGGAGTGTTGTGTTGGGTTTCGTGAATGGTTGGTAGCTGTTATTTCTCAGGTTGAAAGTGACGTCAAGGAAGTTGACGGTTTGCTTGTTGGCTTCAATCGTGATCCGTAGGCCGTTCTCTTTGAAAATTTGGCATATGCGCTTCTTGGTATTCTCGCTGCTCCTTGGCAAGGCGCGACACACTGCCAGTCCGTCATCACGGTAAATACCAAGGTTCAGATTGAGGCTAGCGAGCTGGGAGAGGAGGAAACTCCCAACGAGTTCACACGTTTCTGCTCCGTCAAAACTTCCCATAGTGACGTCAAATGTTGCATTGTTCTTTTTTTGCCATGGTGTACTGTTGTGGATGAGAATGGAGTTCTTTGCGTGGATGATGATGTTTCTTTCGTTGCCTGTGATTGAGTCGTAGTCTGAGGCGAAGTCTAGTGCTTGAGTCAGTAGGTCTTGCGTGATGGAAGGGTAAAATTCCTCGATATCAAAGGAGATAAAGTTGTGCTGTTGTTTGTCTTGGATGTTGTTGAACCATTTGATTACTGCTGCTGTATTTCTCCATTGGTTGAGTGGTGTTTTGTCCTTGATTTTTGTGTTGACTCTGTCCAGGATTATTTTGCTGATTTTTCCTATTTCAGATTTAGTTGGGTTTATTAGTCGGCATGTTGGGTTATTTGCGAAGTTGGGTTTGTGGTCCTTCAATGTGATGAAGGCTTCCTTGTTGGCTGTGGCGTCCACCCTGTCCTCAATGTCCAGTTCAGCCGCGATCCTTTTATTTTCCAGGTGGATGTTCTGTAAGGTGTTGGGTTGCGCTTTTTTGTATGATTTGGTGATGCTTCTGTCCAGTAAGGTGTAGTGTTCTGGTATGTCCATTCTGTAGAAGTTTGTGGTTTTATCGGCAGCTATGATGAGGTTGTTTACTTTCTTGATGCGCTCCTTGTCATTTTTCAGCTTGGTGAGGAGTGGGTTGCGGATTGGCTTGAATTTGACTGATTGTATCATTTTGAGCATGTCGTTCTCAAAATCCTTAAGTTCCTCAACTGTGGGTGGGTTCTTGGTAGATTTGAATCCGTAAGTTTCCTTTTGCATTCCTTTTGTTTCAGGGTGGAGGAAAAAATTTGCTTTCCACCGTATTTATATATTTATTTATCGAAATATGCACCTTATTGCTTTTTTATCCTGCACTACGACATTTCGTTCTTATCTGTGCTGTAAAGTTCAAATTTGAATGACAATAAAAAGAAAGTCTAAGTCTAAGTCTAAGTCTTTACTAGAATAACGATCTTTTGTAAGGTTTGCAAAGACACAAGTTAGGTTTTTTTTTTACTCAATGGTAATATACAGTATAACTGTCATACTAAATATGAAAGGTGTATAATCATAACTCCAAAACCAAACATGCAATCCGTCTAAAAATGCATGTAATATTGAATCTATGTGAGTTTTACCAGAATCAGGTATTTTGGTAAGGTTTACAATTACAAAAATTAGTTTTCACTCACAATGTGTCCTGGGTCTTCCCCGCGGCCTCCTGCCCGTCGGACTTGCCCTAATGAAAAAAGCAATAAAAATGTATTCAAACACAACTCTAAACCAAACATGTAAAATGTCTAAAAATGCCTGTAATATTGAATCTATGTGAGTTTTACCAGAAACAGGTATTGTGGTATGGTTAACATTTACAAAAATTAGGTTTTACTCATAATAACAGTATAACTGCAACATTCTATTTGACATTTATTTAAACATAACTCCTAAACCACATGGCACAATGGCTAATAATGCCTGGAGAAATGTCTCTTTGTGAGTTTTACTGGAAAAAGAATATTTTTTAAGGTTTGTACAGATACAAGTTAGTTTTTTTTATTCAATATGACAGTATTACTGTCATACTAAATATGAAAGTTATATAAACATTACTCCAAAACCAAACATGCATTACGTCTAAAAATGCCTGTAATATTGTATCCATGTGAGTATTAGTAGAATCATTTGTTTTCATAAGGTTTGCAATTACAAAATATGGGTTTTACTCACTATGACAGTATACTGTCACACTCAATCTGACGGTTATTTAAACATAAGTCCTAAACCACACATGCAAAATGGCTAATAATGCCTTGAGTTATGTATCTTTGTGAGTTTTACTAGAAAAAATATATTTTGTAATGTTTGCAAAGACACAAGTTAGTTTTTTACTTAATATGACAGTATAACTGTCATACTAAATCCATCCATTTTCTTCCTGCTTATCCGAGGTCAGGTTGCGGGGGCAGCAGGCTAAGCAGAGAAGCCCAGATTTTCCTCTCCCCAGCCACTTCGTCCAGCTCTTCTCGGGGGATCCCGAGGCATTTTCAGGCCAGCCAGGAGACATAAATAGATAGATAGATAGATAGTACTTTATTGATTCCTTTAGGAGAGTTCCCTCAGGAAAATTTAAATTCCAGCAGTAGTGTACAAAATTGTAAAAAGTGAAAAGTAAATAATGGGGGTATAAATTGAAACAAAATAGAAACATATTACAATAGAATAAAAATAAAAAGCAACAATGAGAATAAAAATATAACAGTAAAATAAGAATATAACAAGAGAAACTAGGCAGTAGTGACCATGTTTTGAAAAAATATTGCACTTTTATTGATTTGCATCCCCTGTCATCCTAGTAGCCCCCTTCCCCCCAGAGAAGAGTTGTACAGTCTAATGGCGTGTGGGACAAAGGACAGCCGCCTCAGGAAGTACAGCTCTGTCCTTTCCTGTACAAGTGGTCTGTGTTAACAGTCTAGTCCAGCTTATTGTCCACCCACACCCCAAGGTACTTGAATGATAGTCTTCCCAATGTGTCCGGGGTCTTCCCCGTGGCCTCCTGCCGGTCGGCCTTGCCCTAACGAAAATAGCAATAAAAAATGTATTCAAACACAACTCCTAAACCAAACATGTAAAATGTCTAAAAATGCCTGTAAAATTGAATCTATGTTTTACTAGAATCAGTTGTTTTCATAAGGTTTGCAAATACAAAATTATGTTTTACACACAATGACAATATAACTGCCACACTCAATATGACAGTTATGTAAACATAACTCCTAAACCACACATGAAAAATGTCTAATAATGCGTGAAGAAATGTATCTTTGTGATTTTTATTAGAAACGTTTTCTTTTGTGAGGTTTGCAAAGACACAAGTTAGTTTTTTTTACTCAATATGACAGTGTAACTGCCACGCTCACTATGACAGTTATTTAAACATAACTCCTAAACTCATACTTGCTAACATTGAGACCTCCGATTTCAAGAGGTGGGGGTGGGGAAGGCGCAGTCAGGGGTGGGGTGGGGGCGTGGTTGGGGGTGTGGTTAAGTGGGGAGGAGTATATTTAGAGCTAGAATTCACCAAGTCAAGTATTTCATATATATATATATATATATATATATATATATATATATATATATATATATATATATATATATATATATATATATATATAAATAAAAAAATACTTGAATTTCAGTTTTCATTTATTTACACATATACACACACATAACACTCATCTACTCATTGTTGAGTTAAGGGTTGAATTGTCCATCCTTGTTCTATTCTCTGTCACTATTTTTATAACCATGCTGAACACCCTCTCTGATGATGCATTGCTATGTGGCACGCACAAAAGTGCTTTCATCAAATGCACGAGAGTCTGGAATTTTCCATCCCTCCCGAGCATGGCCAAAAACCGGTCAATCTTTGCTTCCTGAGGAAGATCTTCACTGCCAAGCACTTGGTATTCCACTACTTCTTCCCGGAGGCTATCCAGGTCCAATCGCAGCTGCGGCTTGGAACTTATAAGCGTGTATCTTCATCTTACTCGTCGTCGGCGTCGCCATGGCTGTATCTTCCGCGTTCTTCTGCTTTGTCTCCTTGTTGTGTGCGCAGTTGTGCACTGCACTCTCTAAAAGCCCTGGATGTTATTGTCACATATGCATGTACAGTAGATGGCAGTATTGCCCTGTTAAAGAGTGTCACAACATTGCTGTTTACGGCAGACAAACTGCTTTACGGTAGACGAAAACGTGACTGCTGTTGTTTTGTGTTGTTACCGCGCTGGGAGGACGTTAATGAAACTACCTAACAATAAACCCACATAAGAAACCAAGAACTCGCCCTCGATCATTCTACAGTTATAACGTGATTGGGCAAGCATGCTGTTTATATCGTGGGAAAGCAGACGTGAATACAGGCTGTCCTCACTCAGATCAGCCTGAATTTCGGGAGATTTTCAGGAGAAAAGTTGTCCCGGGAGGTTTTCGGGAGAGGCGCTGAATTTCGGGAGTCTCCTGGAAAATCCAGGAGTATTGGCAAGTATGCCTAAACTACACATAAAAAATGGCTAATAATGCCTGAAATAAGACATTCTTGTGAGTTTTACTCGAAACATATGCTTTTTTAAGGCTTGCAAACACAAAAAGTATTTGGTTTCCTCTATATGACAGTAAAATTCTTAAAATCCTGAGATAATGCGAAATAAGCAAAAACAATGTATTCCATCATAATTCCTACACCAAATAAGCAAAATGTCTAAAAATGCCTGTAATATTGAATCTGTGTGAGTTTTACTAAAATCAGTTGTTTTGGTAAGGTTTACAAATACAAAAATGAGGTTTTACTCTTTATGACAGTTATTTAAACATAACTCCATCCATCCAGCCATCCATTTTCTTCCGCTTATCCGAGTTCGGGTCGCGGGGGCTGCAGCCTAAGCAGGGAAGCCCAGACTTTCCTCTCCCCAGCCACTTCGTCCAGCTCCTCCCGGGGGATCCTGGGGCGTTCTCAGGCCAGCCGGGAGAGATAAGCTTCCCGTTTCCTGGGTCTTCCTGGGCCTCCTACCGGTCGGACGTGCCCGAAACACCTCCCTAGGGAGGCGTTCGGGTGGCATCCTGACCAGATGCCCGAACCACCTCATCTGGCTCCTCTCGAAATGGAGGAGCAATGGCTTTACTTTGAGCTCCTCCCGGATGACAGAGCTTCTCACCCTATCTCTAAGGGAGAGCCCCGCCACCCGGCGAAGGAAACTCATTTCGGCCGCTTGTACCCGTGATTTTGTCCTTTCGGCCATGACACAAAGCTCATGACCATAGGTGAGGATGGGAACGTAGATCGACCGGTAAATCGAGAGCTTTGCCCTCCGGCTCAGCTCCTTCTTCACCACAACGGATCAATACAGCGTCCGCATTACTGAAGACGCCGCACCGTTCCGCCTGTCGATCTCACGATCCACTCTTCCCTCACTCGTGAACAAGACTCTGAGGTCCTTGAACTCCTCCACTTGGGGCAAGATCTCCTCCCCAACCCGGAGATGGCACTCCACCCTTTTCTGGGCGAGAACCATGGACTCGGACTTGGAGGTGCTGATTCACATCCCAGTCACTTCACACTCGTCTGCGAACCGATCCAGTGAGGGCTGAAGATCTTGGCCAGATGAAGCCATCAGGACCACATCATCTGCAAATAGCAGAGACCTAATCCTGCAGACACCAAACCGGATCCCCTCAACGCCCTGACTGCGCCTAGAAATTCTGTCCATAAATGTTATGAACAGAATCGGTGACAAACGGCAGCCTTGGCGGAGTCCAACCCTCACTGGAAACGGGTCCGACTTACAGCTCTGACTCTTGCAAAGGGAGCGAACCGCCACAATAAGACAGTCCGTTACCCCATACTCTCTAAGCACTCCCCAAAGGACTTCCAGGGGTCAATGGTCGAATGCCTTCTCCAAGTCCATAAAGCACATGTAGACTGGTTGGGCAAACTCCCATGCACCCTCAAGGACCCTGCCGAGAGTATAAAGCTGGTCCGCAGTTCCACGACCAGGACATAAACCACACTGTTCCTCCTGAATCTGAGGTTCGACTATCCGGCGTAGCCTCTTCTCCAGTACACATGAATAGACCTTACCGGGAAGACTGAGGAGTGTGATCTCACGATAGTTGAAACACACCCTCTGGTTCCCCTTCTTAAAGAGAGGAACCACCACCCCGGTCTCCCAATCCAGAAGTACCGCCCCCGATGTCCACGCGATGTTGCAGTCTTGTCAACCAAGACAGCCCCACAGCATCCAGAGCCTTAAGGAACTCCGGACGGATCTCATCCACCCCCAGGGCGTTGCCATTGAGGAGCTTTTTAACTACCTTGGCATCCTCAGCCCCAGAAATAGGAGAGCCCACCACAGATTCCCCAGGCACTGCTTCCTCATAGGAAGACATGTTGGTGGGATTAAGGAGGTCTTCGAAGTATTCCCTCCACCGATCAATAACAGCTGCAGTAGAGGTCAGCAGCGCACCATCCTCACTATACACGGTGTTACAGTGCACTGCTGCCCCCCCTTGAGCCGGCGGATGGTGGTCCAGAATCGCTTCGAAGCCGTCTGGAAGTCGTTTTCCATGGGTTCTCCAAACTCCTCCCATGTCCGAGTTTTTGCCTCTGCGACCGCTGAAGCCGCACTTTGCTTGGCCTGTCGGCTGCCTCTGGAGTCCCATGAGCCAAAAGGACCCGATAGGCTCTTTCTTCAGCTTGACGGCATCCCTCACTGCTGGTGTCCACCAGCGGGTTCTAGGATTACCGCCACGACAGGCACCAAACTCCTTGCGGCCACAGCTCCAATCAGCCGGCTCGACAAGAGAGGCACGGAACATGGTCCACTCAGACTCAATGTCCAGCGCCTCCCTCGTGACATGTTCAAAGTTCTTCCGGAGGCGTTCCCAGCAAACCCTCACAATGCGTTTGGGCCTGCCAGGTCTGTCAGGCATCCTCCCCCACCATCGCAGCCAACTCACCACCAGGTGGTGATCGGTAGAAAGCTCCGCCCCTCTCTTCACCCGAGTGTCCAAAACATGAGACCGCAAATCCGATGACACAACTACAAAATCGATCATGGAACTGCGGCCTAGGGAATCACCCGGTGGAGCACTTTCCAGTACTCCCTCGAGTGAATCCAAAAAGGGTGGGTACTCTGAGCTGCCGTTTGGCGCGTAAGGCCAAACAACAGTCAGGACCTGTCCCCCCACCCGATGGCGGAGGAAAGCTACCCACTGGTCCACTGGGTTGAACTCCAACGTGCAGGCTTTGAGCCGGGGGGCAACAAGAATTGCCACCCGAGCCCGTCGCCTCTCAACGCAAGCATTATAACTCCAAAACAACAAATGCTAATAATGCTTGGAAAAATGTATCTTTGTTAGTTTTACTAGAATAATAATCTTTTGTAAGGTTTGCAGACACAAGTTGTTGTTTTTTGACTCAATATGACAGTATAACTGTCATACTAAATATGAAAGTTGTATAAACATATCTCCAAAACCAAACATGCAACCCATCTAAAGATGCCTGTAATATTGAATCTATGAAAAATAGTTTTTTTTACTCAATATGACAGTATAACTGTCATACTAAATCCATCCATTTTCTTCCGCTTATCCGAGGTCGGGTTGCGGGGGCAGCAGCCTAAACAGAGAAGCCCAGACTTCCCTCGCCCCAGCCACTTTGTCCAGCTCTTCTCGGGGGATCCCGAGGCGTTCCCAGGCCAGCCTGAGACATAGTCTTCCCAATGTGTCCTGGGTCTTCCCCGTGGCCTCCTGCCGATCGGACTTGCCCTAACGAAAAAAGCAATAAAAATGTATTCAAACATGTGAAATGTCTAAAAATGCCTGTAATATTGAATATATGTGAGTTTTACTAGAATCAGTTGTTTTTGTAAGGTTTGCAAATACAAACATTTGGTTTTACACATAACAGTATAACTGCCACATTTAATATGACAGTTATTTAAACATATTTCCTAAACCACACATGAAAAATGTCTAATAATGCCTGGAAAAAAATATTTTTGTGAGTTTTACTGGAAAAACATAGTTTGTAATGTTTGTAAAGACACAAGTTAGTTTTACTCAAGATGACAGTATAACTGTCATAATACATATGAAAGTTATATAAACATAATTCCAAAACCAAACATGCATTATGTCTAAAAATACCTGTAAAATTGTATCCATGTGAGTTTTACTAGAATCATTTTTTGCGATGAGGCGGTGACTTCTCCGGGGTGTACCCCGCCTACCGCCCGATTGTAGCTGAGATAGGCTCCAGCGCCCCCTGCCACCCCAAAAGGGAATAAGCGGTAGAAAATGGATGGATGGGCATTTTTTGTTGTCGTTACTAAATCCATCCATTTTCTTCCGCTTAACCGAGGTCGGGTTGCGGGGGCAGCAGCCTAAACAGAGAAGCCCAGACTTCCCTCTCCCCAGCCACTTCTTCCAGCTCTTCTCGGGGGATCCTGAGGCGTTCCCAGGCCAGCCGGGAGACATAATCTTCCCAATGTGTCCTGGGTCTTCCCCGTGGCCTCCTGCCGGTCGGACATGCCCTAAACACCTCCCTCGGGAGGCGTTCGGGTGGCATCCTGAGCAGATGCCCGAACTACCTCATCTGGCTCCTCTCAATGTGGAGGAGCAGCGCTTTACTCTGAGTTCCTCCCGGATGACAGAGCTTCTTATCCTATCTCTAAGGGAGAGACCCGCCACCCGGCGGAGGAAACTCTTGTCTTTGATCTTGTCATTTCGGTCATAACCATGACCATGGGTGCAGGATGGGAATGTAGATCGACCGGTAAATTTAGAGCTTTTGATTCTGGCTCAGCTCCTTCTTTACCACAATGGATCGATATAGCGTCCTCATTACTGAAAACGCTGCACCGATCCGCCTGTGGATCTCATGATCCACTCTTCCCTCACTCGTGAACAAGACTCCTAGGTACTTGAACTCCTCCACTTGGGGCCATCTAGTATGTGCCATCGCCTCCTCAACCTGGAAATGGCACCCCACCCTTTACCGGGCGAGAACCATGGACTCGGACTTGGAGGTGCTGATTCTCATCCCAGTTGCTTCATACTCGGCCATCCAATGAGAGCTGGAGATCCTGGCCAGTTGAAGCCATCAGGACCACATCAACTGCAAAAAGCAGAGACCTAATCCTGCAACCACCAAACCGGATCCCCTCAACGCCATGACTGCAATTCTGTCCATAAAAGTTAACAACAGAATCGGTGACAAAGGGCAGCCTTGGTGGACCAAGGCTGCCCTACACTGATCATACAGGGAGCGACCCGCCACAATCAGACAGTCCGATACCCCATACTCTTGTCTTTGAGCCGGGGGGACAACAAGAATTGCCACCCCAGCGTCTCATTGCTTGCAACGCCATAGTGCCCTGCCTTCGGCTGCCGCTCAGCTCACACTGCACCCGACCTCTATAACCCAGCCCATGAGTGGTGAGCCCATTGGAGGAGGGAACCACGTTGCTTCATTGAGCTGAGCCAGCCAACAGGCGCTCGCCATCGTGCCCCACCTCTGGGCCTGGCTCCACAGGGGAGACACGGTGACCTGCGTCCGGGCGAGGAAAAATCTAGGACCTCGATTTTTGCTTTTCATAAAGGTCTTTGAGCTGCTCTTTGTCTGATCCCTCACCTAGGACCTATTTGTCTTGGGAGAGCCTACGAGGGGGCATAGAAGCCCACAGACAGCATAGCTCCTAGGATCAGTGGGCTCCGCAAACTCCTCTACCACGATAAGGTGGCGGCTCAGAAAGGAGGTTATATAAACATAACTCCAAAACCAAGATTAGGTTGTTTTTTTTTCACCATGACAATGTACCCTCATCCATCCATCCATTTTCTACCGCTTATTCCCTTTGGGGTCGCGGGGGGGCACTGGAGCCTATCTCAGCTACAATCAGGCGGAAGGCTGGTACACCCTGGACAAGACGACAGCTCATCGCAGGGCCAACACAGATAGACAGACAACATTCACACTCACATTCACACACTAGGGCCAATTTTGTGTTGCCAATCAACCTATCCCCAGGTGCATGTCTTTGGAGGTGGGAGGAAGACGGAGTACCCGGAGGGAACCCACGCACTCACGGGGAGAACATGCAAACTCCACACAGAAAGATCCCGAGCCAGGGATTGAACCAAGGACTACTCAGGTCCTTCGTATTGTGAGGCAGACGCACTAACCCCTCTCCCACCGTGCTGCCCAATGTACACTCAATATGACAATAAATTAAACAAAACTCCTAAACTACACTTAAAAATGAGCTAATATTGCCTGAAATAATGCATTCTTGTGAGTTTTACTCGAAACATATGCTTTTTTTTAAGGCTTGCAAACACAAAAAGCAGTTTTTACTCAATAATGACAGTAATGTTCTTAAAATTCTGAGACAATGCGAAAAAAGCAATAAAAATGTATTCCAACATAATTCCTAAACCAACATTGCAAAATGTCTAAAAATGCCTGTAATATTAAATCCATGTGAGTTTTACTAGAATCAGTTGTTTTAGTAAGGTTTGCAAAAACAAAAATTTGGTTTTACTCTTTATGAAAGTAAACTGTCACACTCAATATGACAATTTTTTAATCATAACTCCTAAACTACTCATTCAAAATGGCTAATAATGTTTGAAATAATGGATCCTTGGGAGTTTTCCTCGAAACATATGCTTTCTTAAGGCTTGCAAACACAAAAAGTATTTTTTTACTCAATATGACAGTAATGTTCTTCAATTCCTGAGATAATGCGAAAAAAGCAAAAAAAAATTATTCAATCATAATTTCTAAACCAAACATGCAAAATGTGTAAAAATGCCTGTATTATTGAATCCATGTGAGTTTTACTAGAATCAGTTGTTTTAGTAAAGTTTGCAAAAACGAAAATTAGGTTTTACTCTTTATGAAAGTAAACGTCACACTCAATATGACAGTTTTTTAATCATAACTCCTAAACTACTCATGCAAAATGGCTAATAATGTTTGAAATAATGGATCCTTGGGAGTTTTCCTTGAAACAAATGCTTTCTTAAGGCTTGCAAACATAAAACGTATTTTTTTTTACTCAATATGACAGTAATGTTCTTAAAATTCTGAGATAATGCGAAATGAGCAATAAAAATGTATTCCAACATAATTCCTAAACCAACAATGCAAAATGTCTAAAAATGCAAGTAATATTATAGCCTTGTGAGTTTCACTAGAATCAGTTGTTTTAGTAAGATTTGCAAAAGCAAAAATTAGGTTTTACTCTTTATGAAAGTAAACTGTCACACTCAATATGACAATTTTTTAATCATAACTCCTAAACCACTCATGCAAAATGGCTAATAATGTTTGAAATAATGGATCCTTGGGAGTTTTCCTCGAAACATATGCTTTCTTAAGGCTTGCAAACACAAAAAGTATTTTTTTTACTCAAAATGACAGTAATGTTCTTAAAATCCTGAGATAATGCGAAAAAAGCAATAAAAGTGTATTCAATCATAATTTCTAAACTAAACATGCAAAATGTGTAAAAATGCCTGTATTATTGAATCCATGTGAGTTTTACTAGAATCAGTTGTTTTAGTAAAGTTTGCAAAAACAAAAATTAGGTTTTTCTCTTTATGAAAGTTAACTGTCTCACTCAATATGACAGTTTTTTAATCATAACTCCTAAACTACTCTTGCAAAATGGCTAATAATGTTTGAAATAATGGATCCTTGGGAGTTTTCCTTGAAACAAATGCTTTCTTAAGGCTTGCAAACATAAAACGTATTTTTTTTTACTCAATATGACAGTAATGTTCTTAAAATTGTGAGATAATGCGAAATGAGCAATAAAAATGTATTCCAACATAATTTCTTAACCAACAATGCAAAATGTCTAAAAATGCAAGTAATATTATAGCCTTGTGAGTTTCACAAGAATCAGTTGTTTTAGTAAGATTTGCAAAAGCAAAAATTAGGTTTTACTCTTTATGAAAGTAAACTGTCACACTCAATATGACAATTTTTTTAATCATAACTCCTAAACCACTCATGCAAAATGGCTAATAATGTTTGAAATAATGGATCCTTGGGAGTTTTCCTCGAAACATATGCTTTCTTAAGGCTTGCAAACACAAAAAGTATTTTTTTTACTCAAAATGACAGTAATGTTCTTAAAATCCTGAGATAATGCGAAAAAAGCAATAAAAGTGTATTCAATCATAATTTCTAAACTAAACATGCAAAATGTGTAAAAATGCCTGTATTATTGAATCCATGTGAGTTTTACTAGAATCAGTTGTTTTAGTAAAGTTTGCAAAAACAAAAATTAGGTTTTTCTCTTTATGAAAGTAAACTGTCTCACTCAATATGACAGTTTTTTAATCATAACTCCTAAACTACTCTTGCAAAATGGCTAATAATGTTTGAAATAATGCATCCTTGTGAGTTTTACTCGAAACATATGTTTTTTTAAGGCTTGCAAACACAAAATGTAGTTTTTTACTCAATATGACAGTAATGTTCTTAAAATCCTGAGATAATGCGAAAAAAGCCATAAAAATGTATTTAATCATAATTTCCAAACTAAACATGCAAAATGTGTAAAAATGCCTGTAATATTGAATCCATGTGAGTTTTACTAGAATCAGTTGTTTTAGTGAAGTTTGCAAAAACAAAAATTAGGTTTTACTCTTTATGAAAGTAAACTGTCTCACTCAATATGACAGTTTTTTAATCATAACTCCTAAACTACTCTTGCAAAATGGCTAATAATGTTTGAAATAATGGATTCTTGGGAGTTTACCTCGAAACATATGCTTTCTTAAGCCTTGCAAACACAAAAAGTATTTTTTTACTCAATATGACAGTAATGTTCTTAAAATCCTGAGATAATGCGAAAAAAGCCATAAAAATGTATTCAATCATAATTTCTAAACTAAACATGCAAAATGTGTAAAAATGCCTGCATTATTGAATCCATGTGAGTTTTACTAGAATCAGTTGTTTTAGTGAAGTTTGCAAAAACAAAAATTAGGTTTTACTCTTTATGTAAGTAAACTGTCACACTCAATATGACAGTTTTTTAATCATAACTCCTAAACTACTCATGCAAAATGGCTAATAATGTTTGAAATAATGGATCCTTGGGAGTTTTCCTTGAAACAAATGCTTTCTTAAGGCTTGCAAACATAAAACGTATTTTTTTTTTACTCAATATGACAGTAATGTTCTTAAAATTCTGAGATAATGCGAAATGAGCAATAAAAATGTATTCCAACATAATTCCTAAACCAACAATGCAAAATGTCTAAAAATGCAAGTAATATTATAGCCTTGTGAGTTTCACTAGAATCAGTTGTTTTAGTAAGATTTGCAAAAGCAAAAATTAGGTTTTACTCTTTATGAAAGTAAACTGTCACACTCAATATGACAATTTTTTAATCATAACTCCTAAACCACTCATGCAAAATGGCTAATAATGTTTGAAATAATGGATCCTTGGGAGTTTTCCTCGAAACATATGCTTTCTTAAGGCTTGCAAACACAAAAAGTATTTTTTTTACTCAAAATGACAGTAATGTTCTTAAAATCCTGAGATAATGCGAAAAAAGCAATAAAAGTGTATTCAATCATAATTTCTAAACTAAACATGCAAAATGTGTAAAAATGCCTGTATTATTGAATCCATGTGAGTTTTACTAGAATCAGTTGTTTTAGTAAAGTTTGCAAAAACAAAAATTAGGTTTTTCTCTTTATGAAAGTAAACTGTCTCACTCAATATGACAGTTTTTTAATCATAACTCCTAAACTACTCTTGCAAAATGGCTAATAATGTTTGAAATAATGCATCCTTGTGAGTTTTACTCGAAACATATGTTTTTTTAAGGCTTGCAAACACAAAATGTAGTTTTTTACTCAATATGACAGTAATGTTCTTAAAATCCTGAGATAATGCGAAAAAAGCCATAAAAATGTATTTAATCATAATTTCCAAACTAAACATGCAAAATGTGTAAAAATGCCTGTAATATTGAATCCATGTGAGTTTTACTAGAATCAGTTGTTTTAGTGAAGTTTGCAAAAACAAAAATTAGGTTTTACTCTTTATGAAAGTAAACTGTCTCACTCAATATGACAGTTTTTTAATCATAACTCCTAAACTACTCATGCAAAATGGCTAATAATGTTTGAAATAATGGATCCTTGGGAGTTTTCCTTGAAACAAATGCTTTCTTAAGGCTTGCAAACATAAAACGTATTTTTTTTTACTCAATATGACAGTAATGTTCTTAAAATTCTGAGATAATGCGAAATGAGCAATAAAAATGTATTCCAACATAATTCCTAAACCAACAATGCAAAATGTCTAAAAATGCAAGTAATATTATAGCCTTGTGAGTTTCACTAGAATCAGTTGTTTTAGTAAGATTTGCAAAAGCAAAAATTAGGTTTTACTCTTTATGAAAGTAAACTGTCACACTCAATATGACAATTTTTTAATCATAACTCCTAAACCACTCATGCAAAATGGCTAATAATGTTTGAAATAATGGATCCTTGGGAGTTTTCCTCGAAACAAATGCTTTCTTAGGCTTGCAAACACAAAAAGTATTTTTTTTACTCAAAATGACAGTAATGTTCTTAAAATCCTGAGATAATGCGAAAAAAGCAATAAAAGTGTATTCAATCATAATTTCTAAACTAAACATGCAAAATGTGTAAAAATGCCTGTATTATTGAATCCATGTGAGTTTTACTAGAATCAGTTGTTTTAGTGAAGTTTGCAAAAACAAAAATTAGGTTTTACTCTTTATGAAAGTAAACTGTCTCACTCAATATGACAGTTTTTTAATCATAACTCCTAAACTACACTTGCAAAATGGCTAATAATGTTTGAAATAATGGATTCTTGGGAGTTTACCTCGAAACATATGCTTTCTTAAGCCTTGCAAACACAAAAAGTATTTTTTTTTTCAATATGACAGTAATGTTCTTAAAATCCTGAGATAATGCGAAAAAAGCCATAAAAATGTATTCAATCATAATTTCTAAACTAAACATGCAAAATGTGTAAAAATGCCTGCATTATTGAATCCATGTGAGTTTTACTAGAATCAGTTGTTTTAGTGAAGTTTGCAAAAACAAAAATTAGGTTTTACTCTTTATGAAAGTAAACTGTCACACTCAATATGACAGTTTTTTAATCATAACTCCTAAACTACTCATGCAAAATGGCTAATAATGCAAGTAATATTATAGCCTTGTGAGTTTCACTAGAATCAGTTGTTTTAGTAAGATTTGCAAAAGCAAAAATTAGGTTTTACTCTTTATGAAAGTAAACTGTCACACTCAATATGACAATTTTTTAATCATAACTCCTAAACCACTCATGCAAAATGGCTAATAATGTTTGAAATATTGGATCCTTGGGAGTTTTCCTCGAAACATATGCTTTCTTAAGGCTTGCAAACACAAAAAGTATTTTTTTTACTCAAAATGACAGTAATGTTCTTAAAATCCTGAGATAATGCGAAAAAAGCAATAAAAGTGTATTCAATCATAATTTCTAAACTAAACATGCAAAATGTGTAAAAATGCCTGTATTATTGAATCCATGTGAGTTTTACTAGAATCAGTTGTTTTAGTAAAGTTTGCAAAAACAAAAATTAGGTTTTTCTCTTTATTAAAGTAAACTGTCTCACTCAATATGACAGTTTTTTAATCATAACTCCTAAACTACTCTTGCAAAATGGCTAATAATGTTTGAAATAATGCATCCTTGTGAGTTTTACTCGAAACATATGTTTTTTTAAGGCTTGCAAACACAAAATGTAGTTTTTTACTCAATATGACAGTAATGTTCTTAAAATCCTGAGATAATGCGAAAAAAGCCATAAAAATGTATTTAATCATAATTTCCAATTTAAACATGCAAAATGTGTAAAAATGCCTGTAATATTGAATCCATGTGAGTTTTACTAGAATCAGTTGTTTTAGTGAAGTTTGCAAAAACAAAAATTAGGTTTTACTCTTTATGAAAGTAAACTGTCTCACTCAATATGACAGTTTTTTAATCATAACTCCTAAACTACTCTTGCAAAATGGCTAATAATGTTTGAAATAATGGATTCTTGGGAGTTTACCTCGAAACATATGCTTTCTTAAGCCTTGCAAACACAAAAAGTATTTTTTTACTCAATATGACAGTAATGTTCTTAAAATCCTGAGATAATGCGAAAAAAGCCATAAAAATGTATTCAATCATAATTTCTAAACTAAACATGCAAAATGTGTAAAAATGCCTGCATTATTGAATCCATGTGAGTTTTACTAGAATCAGTTGTTTTAGTGAAGTTTGCAAAAACAAAAATTAGGTTTTACTCTTTATGTAAGTAAACTGTCACACTCAATATGACAGTTTTTTAATCATAACTCCTAAACTACTCATGCAAAATGGCTAATAATGTTTGAAATAATGGATCCTTGGGAGTTTTCCTTGAAACAAATGCTTTCTTAAGGCTTGCAAACATAAAACGTATTTTTTTTTACTCAATATGACAGTAATGTTCTTAAAATTCTGAGATAATGCGAAATGAGCAATAAAAATGTATTCCAACATAATTCCTAAACCAACAATGCAAAATGCCAAAAAATGCAAGTAATATTATAGCCTTGTGAGTTTCACTAGAATCAGTTGTTTTAGTAAGATTTGCAAAAGCAAAAATTAGGTTTTACTCTTTATGAAAGTAAACTGTCACACTCAATATGACAATTTTTTAATCATAACTCCTAAACCACTCATGCAAAATGGCTAATAATGTTTGAAATAATGGATCCTTGGGAGTTTTCCTCGAAACATATGCTTTCTTAAGGCTTGCAAACACAAAAAGTATTTTTTTTACTCAAAATGACAGTAATGTTCTTAAAATCCTGAGATAATGCGAAAAAAGCAATAAAAGTGTATTCAATCATAATTTCTAAACTAAACATGCAAAATGTGTAAAAATGCCTGTATTATTGAATCCATGTGAGTTTTACTAGAATCAGTTGTTTTAGTGAAGTTTGCAAAAACAAAAATTAGGTTTTACTCTTTATGAAAGTAAACTGTCTCACTCAATATGACAGTTTTTTAATCATAACTCCTAAACTACACTTGCAAAATGGCTAATAATGTTTGAAATAATGGATTCTTGGGAGTTTACCTCGAAACATATGCTTTCTTAAGCCTTGCAAACACAAAAAGTATTTTTTTACTCAATATGACAGTAATGTTCTTAAAATCCTGAGATAATGCGAAAAAAGCCATAAAAATGTATTCAATCATAATTTCTAAACTAAACATGCAAAATGTGTAAAAATGCCTGCATTATTGAATCCATGTGAGTTTTACTAGAATCAGTTGTTTTAGTGAAGTTTGCAAAAACAAAAATTAGGTTTTACTCTTTATGAAAGTAAACTGTCACACTCAATATGACAGTTTTTTAATCATAACTCCTAAACTACTCATGCAAAATGGCTAATAATGCAAGTAATATTATAGCCTTGTGAGTTTCACTAGAATCAGTTGTTTTAGTAAGATTTGCAAAAGCAAAAATTAGGTTTTACTCTTTATGAAAGTAAACTGTCACACTCAATATGACAATTTTTTAATCATAACTCCTAAACCACTCATGCAAAATGGCTAATAATGTTTGAAATAATGGATCCTTGGGAGTTTTCCTCGAAACATATGCTTTCTTAAGGCTTGCAAACACAAAAAGTATTTTTTTTACTCAAAATGACAGTAATGTTCTTAAAATCCTGAGATAATGCGAAAAAAGCAATAAAAGTGTATTCAATCATAATTTCTAAACTAAACATGCAAAATGTGTAAAAATGCCTGTATTATTGAATCCATGTGAGTTTTACTAGAATCAGTTGTTTTAGTAAAGTTTGCAAAAACAAAAATTAGGTTTTTCTCTTTATGAAAGTAAACTGTCTCACTCAATATGACAGTTTTTTAATCATAACTCCTAAACTACTCTTGCAAAATGGCTAATAATGTTTGAAATAATGCATCCTTGTGAGTTTTACTCGAAACATATGTTTTTTTAAGGCTTGCAAACACAAAATGTAGTTTTTTACTCAATATGACAGTAATGTTCTTAAAATCCTGAGATAATGCGAAAAAAGCCATAAAAATGTATTTAATCATAATTTCCAATTTAAACATGCAAAATGTGTAAAAATGCCTGTAATATTGAATCCATGTGAGTTTTACTAGAATCAGTTGTTTTAGTGAAGTTTGCAAAAACAAAAATTAGGTTTTACTCTTTATGAAAGTAAACTGTCTCACTCAATATGACAGTTTTTTAATCATAACTCCTAAACTACTCTTGCAAAATGGCTAATAATGTTTGAAATAATGGATTCTTGGGAGTTTACCTCGAAACATATGCTTTCTTAAGCCTTGCAAACACAAAAAGTATTTTTTTACTCAATATGACAGTAATGTTCTTAAAATCCTGAGATAATGCGAAAAAAGCCATAAAAATGTATTCAATCATAATTTCTAAACTAAACATGCAAAATGTGTAAAAATGCCTGCATTATTGAATCCATGTGAGTTTTACTAGAATCAGTTGTTTTAGTGAAGTTTGCAAAAACAAAAATTAGGTTTTACTCTTTATGTAAGTAAACTGTCACACTCAATATGACAGTTTTTTAATCATAACTCCTAAACTACTCATGCAAAATGGCTAATAATGCAAGTAATATTATAGCCTTGTGAGTTTCACTAGAATCAGTTGTTTTAGTAAGATTTGCAAAAGCAAAAATTAGGTTTTACTCTTTATGAAAGTAAACTGTCACACTCAATATGACAATTTTTTAATCATAACTCCTAAACCACTCATGCAAAATGGCTAATAATGTTTGAAATAATGGATCCTTGGGAGTTTTCCTCGAAACATATGCTTTCTTAAGGCTTGCAAACACAAAAAGTATTTTTTTTACTCAAAATGACAGTAATGTTCTTAAAATCCTGAGATAATGCGAAAAAAGCAATAAAAGTGTATTCAATCATAATTTCTAAACTAAACATGCAAAATGTGTAAAAATGCCTGTATTATTGAATCCATGTGAGTTTTGCTAGAATCAGTTGTTTTAGTGAAGTTTGCAAAAACAAAAATTAGGTTTTACTCTTTATGAAAGTAAACTGTCTCACTCAATATGACAGTTTTTTAATCATAACTCCTAAACTACACTTGCAAGATGGCTAATAATGTTTGAAATAATGGATTCTTGGGAGTTTACCTCGAAACATATGCTTTCTTAAGCCTTGCAAACACAAAAAGTATTTTTTTACTCAATATGACAGTAATGTTCTTAAAATCCTGAGATAATGCGAAAAAAGCCATAAAAATGTATTCAATCATAATTTCTAAACTAAACATGCAAAATGTGTAAAAATGCCTGTATTATTGAATCCAAGTGAGTTTTACTAGAATCAGTTGTTTTAGTAAAGTTTGCAAAAACAAAAATTAGGTTTTACTCTTTATGTAAGTAAACTGTCACACTCAATATGACAGTTTTTTAATCATAACTCCTAAACTACTCATGCAAAATGGCTAATAATGTTTAAAATAATGTATCCTTGGGAGTTTTCCTCGAAACATATGCTTTCTTAAGGCTTGCAAACACAAAAAGTATTTTTTTTTACGCAATATGACAGTAATGTTCTTAAAATCCTGAGATAATGCGAAAAAAGCAATAAAAATGTATTCAATCATAATTTCTAAACTAAACATGCAAAATGTGTAAAAATGCCTGTATTATTGAATCCATGTGAGTTGAACTAGAATCAGTTGTTTTAGTAAGGTTTGCAAAAACAAAAATTAGGTTTTACTCTTTATGTAAGTAAACTGTCACACTCAATATGACAGTTTTTTAATCATAACTCCTAAACTACTCATGCAAAATGGCTAATAATGTTTAAAATAATGTATCCTTGGGAGTTTTCCTCGAAACATATGCTTTCTTAAGGCTTGCAAACACAAAAAGTATTTTTTTTAAGCAATATGACAGTAATGTTCTTAAAATCCTGAGATAATGCGAAAAAAGCAATAAAAGTGTATTCAATCATAATTTCTAAACTAAACATGCAAAATGTGTAAAAATGCCTGTATTATTGAATCCATGTGAGTTTTACTAGAATCAGTTGTTTTAGTAAAGTTTGCAAAAACAAAAATTAGGTTTTACTCTTTATGAAAGTAAACTGTCTCACTCAATATGACAGTTTTTTAATCATAACTCCTAAACTACTCTTGCAAAATGGCTAATAATGTTTGAAATAATGCATCCTTGTGAGTTTTACTCGAAACATGTTTTTTTAAGGCTTGCAAACAAAAAATGTAGTTTTTTACTCAATATGACAGTAATGTTCTTAAAATCCTGAGATAATGCGAAAAAAGCAATAAAAATGTATTTAATCATAATTTCCAAACTAAACATGCAAAATGTGTAAAAATGCCTGTAATATTGAATCCATGTGAGTTTCACTAGAATCAGTTGTTTTAGTGAAGTTTGCAAAAACAAAAATTAGGTTTTACTCTTTATGAAAGTAAACTGTCTCACTCAATATGACAGTTTTTTAATCATAACTCCTAAACTACTCTTGCAAAATGGCTAATAATGTTCGAAATAATGGATTCTTGGGAGTTTACCTCGAAACATATGCTTTCTTAAGCCTTGCAAACACAAAAAGTATTTTTTTACTCAATATGACAGTAATGTTCTTAAAATCCTGAGATAATGCGAAAAAAGCCATAAAAATGTATTCAATCATAATTTCTAAACTAAACATGCAAAATGTGTAAAAATGCCTGCATTATTGAATCCATGTGAGTTTTACTAGAATCAGTTGTTTTAGTGAAGTTTGCAAAAACAAAAATTAGGTTTTACTCTTTATGAAAGTAAACTGTCACACTCAATATGACAGTTTTTTAATCATAACTCCTAAACTACTCATGCAAAATGGCTAATAATGTTTGAAATAATGGATCCTTGGGAGTTTTCCTCGAAACATATGCTTTCTTAAGGCTTGCAAACACAAAAAGTATTTTTTTTACTCAATATGACAGTAATGTTCTTAAAATCCTGAGATAATGCGAAAAAAGCCAAAAAAATGTATTCAATCATAATTTCTTAACTAAACATGCATAATAAGAAAAAATGCCTGTATTATTGAATCCATGTGAGTTTAACTAGAATCAGTGGTTTTAGTAAGGTTTGCAAAAACAAAAATTAGGTTTTACTCTTTATGAAAGTAAACTGTCACACTCAATATGACATTTATTTAATCAAAACTCCTAAACTGCACATGCAAAATGTCTAATGATGCCTCAAATAATGCATTTTACGGAGTTTTACTCGAAACATATGCTTTTTCAAATCTTTCAAACAAAAAGTAACTTTTTACTCAATATGACGGTAATATTCCTAAAATACTGAGATAATGCGAAAAAAGCAATGAAAATATATTCAATCATATTTCCTAAATCAAACATGCAAAATGTGTAAAAATGCCTGTAAAATTGAATCCATGTGAGTTTTACTAGTTTAGGTTGTGTTTGAAATTTTTGCAAATACAAAAATTAGGGTTTTTTTTCACCATGACGATGTACACTCAATATGACAGTAAATTAAACATAACTCCTAAACTACACTTAAAAATGAGCTAATGTTGCCTGAAATAATGCATTCTTGTGAGTTTTACTCGAAACATGCTTTTTTAAGGCTTGCAAACACAAATAGTAGTTTTTATTCAATATGACAGTAATGTTCTTAAAATTCGGAGATAATGCGAAAAAAGCAATAAAAATGTATTCCAACATAAATCCTAAACCAACAATGCAAAATGTCTAAAAATGCCTGTAATATTAAATCCATGTGAGTTTTACTAGAATCAGTTGTTTTAGTGAAGTTTGCAAAAACAAAAATTAGGTTTTACTCTTTATGAAAGTAAACTGTCACACTGAATATTTTTAATCATAACTCCTAAACTACTCATGCAAAATGGCTAATAATGTTTGAAATAATGGATTCTTGGGAGTTTTCCTCGAAACATATGCTTTCTTAAGGCTTACAAACACAAAAAGTATTTTTTTTACTCAATATGACAGTAATGTGCTTAAAATCCTGAGATAATGCGAAAAAAGCAATACAAATGTATTCAATCATAATTTTTAAACTAAACATGCAAAATTTGTAAAAAATGCCTGTAATATTGAATCCATGTGCGTTTTACTAAAATCGGTTGTGTTTGAAATTTTTGCAAATAAAAAAATTATGTTTTTTTTTCACCATGACAAGTACACTCAATATAAGAGTAAATAAACATAACTCCTAAACTACAAATAAAAATGAGCTACTATTGCCTGAAATAATGCATTATTGTGAGTTTTACTCGAAACATATGCTTTTTTAAGGCTTGCAAACACAAAAAGTAGTTTTTTACTCAATATGATAGTAATGTTCTTAAAATCCTGAGATAATGCCTGTAATATTGAATCCATGTGAGTTTTACTAGAATCGGTTGTGTTTGAAATTTTTGCAAATAAAAAAAATAGGTTTTTTTTCCACCATGACAATGTACAGTCAATATGACAGTAAATAAACATAACTCCTAAACTACACATAAAAATGAGCTATTATTGCCTGAAATAATGCATTATTGTTAGTTTTACTCGAAACATATGCTTTTTTTAAGGCTTGCAATCACAAAAAGTAGTTTTTTACTCAATATGACAGTAATATTCCTAAAATCCTGAGATAATGCGAAAAAAGCAATACAAATGTATTCCATCATAATTTCTAAACCAAAAGGCAAAATGTCTAAAAATAACTGTAATATTGAATGCATGTGAGTTTTACTAGAATCAGTTGTTTTTGTAAGGTTTGCAAATACAAAAATTAGGTTTTACTCTATATGAGAGTACACTGTTACATTTAATATGACAGTTATTTAAACATAACTCCTAAACAACAAATGCAAAATGACTAATTGCCTGGAGATGTATCTTTGAGTTTTACTAAAATGTTCTTTTGTTAGGTTTGCAAAGACACAAGTTAGTTTTTTTTAAACTCAATATGATAGTATCACTGTCATACTAAATAAGAAAGTTGTATAAACATAATTTCAAAACTACACATGCAATCCGTCTAAAAATGCCTGTAATATTGAATCTATGTGAGTTTTACCAGAATCAGGTATTTTGGTAAGGTTTACAATTACAAAAATTAGGTTTTACTCATAATGACAGTATAACTGCCACATTCAATAAGGCAGTTATTTAAACATAACCCCTAAACCACATGCAAAATGGCTTATAATGCTTAGAGATGTATCTTTGTGAGTTTTACTAGAAAACATATCATTTGTAAGGTTTTTTAAAGACACAAGTTAGTTTTTTTTACTCAATATAATAGTATAAATGTCATACTAAATGTATCCATTTTCTTCCGCTTTTCCGAGGTCGGGTTGCGGGGGCAGCAGCCTAAGCAGAGAAGCCCAGACTTCCCTCTCCCCAGCCACTTCGTCCAGCTCTTCTCGGGGGATCCCGAAGCGTTCCCAGGCCAGCCGGCTGACATAGTCTTCCCAATGTGTACTGGGGCTTCCCCGTGGCCTCCTGCCAGTCGGACTTGCCCTAACGAAAAAAACAATTAAAATGTATTCAAACACAACTCCTAAACCAAACATGTGAAATGTCTAAAATACCTGCAATATTGAATCTATGTGAGTTTTACTAGAATCAGTTGTTTTTGTAAGGTTTGCAAATACAAAAATTAGGTTTAACACTTAATGACAGTATAACTGCCACACTCAATTTGACAGTTATTAAAACATAACTCCTAAACTACACATGAACATTTTCTAATAATGCATGAAGAAATGTATCTTTTGTGAGTTTTACTAGTAACATTTTCTTTTGTAAGCATTGCAAAGACACAAGTTAGTTTGTTTTACTCACTATGACTTTACTGTCACACTCAATATGACAGTTTTTTAAACATAAATCCTAAACCGCACATGCAAAATGGCTAATAATGCCTGTAGAAATGTATCTTTGAGTTTTACTGGGAAAAATATTTTGTAAGGTTTGTAAAGACACGAGTTAGTTGTTTTTTTTACTCAATATGACAGTATTACTGTAATACTAAATATGAAAGTTATATAAACACAACTCCAAAACCAAACATGCAATTATGTCTAAAAATGACTGTGATATTGTATCTGTGAGTTTTACTAGAATCAATTGTTTTTGTAAGGTTTGCAAATACAAAATTTAGGTTTTACTCACTATGACAGTTATTTAAACATAAATCCTAAACAACAAATGCAAATGGCTAATAATGCTTGGAGAACTGTATCTTTGTTGTAGAGAGCCTGCTGACCAACAGCATCTCTGTCTGGACTGGAGCCTGCAGTGCCTCAGACTGGAAGTCTCTCCAGAGAGTGGTGAGGACGGCGGGAAAGATCTTCAGGAATCCTCTTCCTCCTATCCAGGAGATCGCAAAAAGCGCTGCATGACCGGGGCTCAGAAAATTTGCAAAGACTCCTCCCACCCCCACCAAGGACTGTTTTCACTGCTGGACTCTAGAAAGAGGTTCCGCAGCCTCCGAAGCAGAACCTCCAGCTTCTTCCCTCAGGCCGTAAGACTCTTGAACGCATTATAATTAAATTATCCCCTCAACTCCCCTCAAAATGGATTAACTCGCTGGAATAAAAAAAAAAACAATATAACATACACCCATAAACGTGGGCGCATGTGGAAAAAGTGCAATATATTTATCTGCACAGTAATCTTTTTATTTATTTATATATATTTAAGTATATTTATTTATTTTATATATATATTTATTTATTATTTATATTTATTTATATATGCACCTTATTGCTTTTTTATCCTGCACTACCATGAGCTTATGTAACGAAATTGTGTTATCTGTGCTGTAAAGTTCAAATTTGAATGACAATAAAAAGAAAGTCTAAGTCTTTACCAGAATAATGATCTTTTGTAAGGTTTGCAAAGACGCAAGTTAGTTGTTTTTTTTTACTCAATATGACAGTATAACTGTCATACTAAATATGAAAGTTGTAAAAACATAACTCCAAAACCAAACAAGCAATCCATCTAAAAATGCATGTAATATTCAATCTATGTGAGTTTTACCAGAATCAGGTATTTTGGTAAGGTTTACAATTACAAAAATTAGGTTTTACTCATGACAGTATACCTGCCACATTCAATTTGACATTTATTTAAACATAACTCCTAAACCACACATGCACAATGGCTAATAATACCTGGGGAAATGTCTCTCTGTGAGTTTTACTAGAAAAAATATATTGTGTAAGGTTTGTAAAGACACAAGTTAGTTTTTTTTACTCAATATAACAGTATAGCTGTCATACTATATATAAATAAATAAATAAATAAATAAATGGGTTGTACTTGTATAGCGCTTTTCTACCTTCAAGGTACTCAAAGCGCTTTGACACTACTTCCACATTTACCCATCACACACTGATGGAGGGAGCTGCCATGCAAGGCGCTAACCAGCACCCATCAGGAGCAAGGGTGAAGTGTCTTGCTCAGGACACAACGGACATGACGAGGTTGGTACTAGGTGGGGATTGAACCAGGGACCCTCGGGTCGAGCACGGCCATTCTTCCACTGTGCCAAACATCACTCCAAAACCAAACATGTATTATGTCTAAAAATGCCTGTAATATTGTATCTGTGTGAGTTTTACTAGAATCAGTTGTTTTTGTAAGGTTTTCAAATACCAAAATTAGGTTTTATTTACTTTGACAGTTATTTAAACATAACTCCTAAACAACAAATGCAAAATAGCTAATAATGCTTGGAGAGATGTATCGTTGTTATAGCGAGCCTGCTGACCAACAGCATCTCTGTCTGGACTGGAGCCTGCAGTGCCTCAGACTGGAAGTATCTCCAGAGAGTGGTGAGGACGGCGGAAAAGATCATCAGGACTCCTCTTCCTCCTATCCAGGAGATCGCAAAAAGTGCTGCCTGACCAGGGCTCAGAAAATTTGCAAAGACTCCTCCCACCCCCACCAAGGACTGTTTTCACTGCTGGACTCTAGAAAGAGGTTCCGCAGCCTCCGAAGCTTCTGTAGCAGCTTCTTCCCTCAGGCCGTAAGACTCTTAAACGCATCATAATTAAATTATCTCCTCAACTCCCCTCAAAATGAATTATCTCGCTGGAATGAAATAAACAATATAACATACACCCATAAACGTGGGCGCATGTGGAAAAAGTGCAATATATTTATCTGCACAGTAATCTATTTATCTATTCATATATATTTATATTTATTTATTTATTATATATATATATATATATATATATATATATATATATATATATATGTGTATATATGTATATATATATATATATATATATATATATATATATATATATATATATATATATATATATATATATATATATATATATATAGTATTTATATATTATTTATATATATTTATGTATCGAAATATGCACCTAATTGCTTTTTTATCCTGCACTACGACATTTCGTTCTTATCTGTGCTGTAAAGTTCAAATTTGAATGACAATAAAAAGAAAGTCTAAGTCTAAGTCTAAGTCTTTACTAGAATAATGATCTTTTGTAAGGTTTGCAAAGACTCAAGTTAGGTTTTTTTTCCCCCCAATGGTAATATACAGTATAACTGTCATACTAAATATGAAAGTTGTATAATCAAAACTCCAAAACCAAACATGCAATCCGTCTAAAATGCATGTAATCTTGAATCTATGTGAGTTTTACCAGAATCAGGTATTTTGGTAAGATTTACAATTACAAAAATTAGGTTTCACTCATAATGACAGTATAACTGCCACATTCTATCTATTTAAACATAACTCCTAAACCACACATGCACAATGGCTATTAATGCCTGGAGAAATGTCTCTTTGTGAGTTTTACTGGAAAAAAAATATTTCGTAATGTTTGCACCGACACAAGTTAGTTTTTTTTACTCAATATGACAGTGTTACTGTCATACTAAATATGAAAGTTATATAAACATAACTCCAAAACCAAACATGCATTATCTCTAAAAATGCCTGTAATTTTGTATCCATGTGAGTTTTACTAGAATCAGTTGTTTTTGTAAGGTTTGCAAATACAAAATATGGGTTTTACTCACAGTATACTGTCACACTCAATCTGACAGTTATTTAAACATAACTCCTAAACCACACATGACAAATGGCTAATAATGCCTGGAGAAATGTCTCTTTGTGAGTTTTGCAGGAAAAAAAATATTTTGTAAGGTTTGTAAAGACACAAGTTAGTTTTTATTACTCAATATGACAGTATTACTGTAATACTAAATATGAAAGTTATACAAACACAACTCCAAAATCAAACATGCATCATGTCTAAAAATGCCTGCAATATTGAATCCATGTGAGTTTTACTAGAATCAGTTGTTTTTGTAAGGTTTTTGCAAATACAAAAATTAGGTTTTACTCACTATAACAGTTATTTAAACATAACTCCTAAACAACAAA